>NC_092276.1:3615000-3682500 GCF_036320965.1 Panulirus ornatus
TGTGTGCTCTCTCTCTCTCTCTCTCTCTCTCTCTCTCTCTCTCTCTCTCTCTCTCTCTCTCTCTCTCTCTCTCTCTCTCTCTGAGGATTTTCCACCATCTAGGGTGAAAGAAAAACCTTCCCAAATATATGCATATATATATATTTTCCCCCCTCCCACACACACACAACCCTCGGGCAATTATGACCCGAGCTGGGCACCTTTTGTCGCCACCTCCGCAGACGCGGGACTTGCGTCGACGGGGGAGGCGAGGGATGTATAGTCTAGTGGGTGTATCAGAGTCTCTTACCTTTTCATGACATCCCTTGTCCCTCGACGACGCCTCCCTCCCTCCCTCCTACTCCTCCTCCTCCTCCTCAGCGTCACACCTGTATCAAATGTATACCCTCCTCCCCCACACACACCCCAGAAAATTGGTGTCCCTTGTGAGTAGCGCCACACATATCATTTTTTTCTCTCTCCCTCCCACAACGTCTCATTCCCCTTACGGATCCATGCATTTTAAAGCTGCAGGAACGCGGCGGTGCGATAGGGTGTTACTGCCAGGGCGTCTCAACGCGGAGAGCCAGTACCAAAAGGCGGGAATGGACCTTATACCTACGCTCGTTAAACCATCGCCCTCACCTCTCTTACCTGGCCGTAACCTGGCCCTGGTCTCACGCTCTGAGGCCGTGCCAGGTTCGGTCTGGCAAAATCCTGGGTCTCCCCTTATATAGCTAGAGCCCAGCGACGTCCTGGGATCTAACAGTCTTGCTAGGTCCCAGGCAAGACCCATCGTCCCTCCCTGGGTTAGGGCAGGTCCCATGTTTCTCTCCTCCGGGGTGGAAACAGCACCCCTGAGAGGACCTCTGGGAGTGTGGGACGGGTCAAGTACCGGGCGATGGGAGGGGGTGGCGGACTCATCCGTCATGCTGACACCCACTCCTGGCGGCGGAGGAGGATCCATTACACCAGAGTTTCTGAAGAATTATCTTCGGGATGATTTTTCAAAACCCTGGGAGCGGGTTCGTCCGGAATATGGACGAGCGCTTCCGTAGGAATGTCCATGTTACTAAATGCTCCGGTGCCACCCGGGCTGTGGCGCGGGCCACTCTCACACATCGGGTGGCCGTCTCTTCTGCCGGGGTCTCGGGCGAAGACCCTGATATGCGAGGAGCGAAAATCGTCATCGCCAGAATGTTATATTTTAAGCATTTTCTTGACGTTAATTATACGCAATGGCGACATCCTTGTAATCAGGACAGATAATGGATAAATCTGCCGTTATGTATTGCCTCTACATATGTTTTATGTATTATGTACTGTTATGTATTACGTATGTTTGCATGGTATCTCCTCTGTGTGACCTGAAGCGATGTCGAACATCGTAATTTCATGACGTGATGCCTGAAGCAAATTCATTTTTATCCTTGTTTTTACAACATTGTAAATCAGCATTAAGTAATGTCTGGTTTATTTTTATGTTGAAGGTTCTGGGGCACGGCGCAGAAGTCGTCTACGTAGCCAGGCACTAAGTGAAATAGAAAGTGCTGGAAAGGTGTAGAGAGAGAAGAGGAGACGAGATCTATCATCCCTTTATTATGAACAGAAGCTTGCTCATCGTGGCTGGAGTTTACACAGTCCCAAGCTTCGGTTTCTGCGTCAGGTAAGTTTATAGATGGTTCAGTTTATAGGTGGCATTATATATATATATATATATATATATATATATATATATATATATATATATATATATATATATATATATCTGTGACGTCTGTCAGTGTGTAGTTTTCCAGTGGTATACCTGAAGCCTAAAGAGGAAGGCCTACTCAACGAGTGCTCGTCACAGCGATCTGCCGCAAAGGTTCGAATCCTGGAAGGAGGAAAGTCGGCTCACGGCGAGCCCACCTGTTCATCATCAGCTCGGGTTAACTAGACAAGTGGATACCCAGCGTAAGGTAGGATATGATAATAATAGTACTGATTATTATTATCATTATTATTATTATTATTATTAGTAGTAGTAGTATTATTATTATTATTATTATTATTATTATTATTATTATTATTATTATTATTATTGATTATAGAGCCCGAAAGACACCTTCTCTACAGGCTTTTGCGGCATCCAGGGTGCGCTACAATCAGTAGCAGGGATAGGATGGGACTCCTCCGTAGTAAATAGTTCTTCGACGAGATTCCATTACTTCAGTGATTCAACCCCACCGATAGTGACCTTTTCCGCTCCCGTCACAAGTACAGACAGCCAGCCAGCCCGCCACTTCTTCGCACATGTCTCGGTTTATGGTCGAGTGTACAACTACGACTCCGGGGAAGTTCAGGGAGGGTGAACGGTAGGGCGTTACGGGGTGGAATTACGAACGGCAAGAAGCATTTTACTCTTGGAAACAACGAGACGGCCTTTTTTTTTGTTGTTGTTGTTGTTGTTGTTGTTGTTGCGTGATACATGCTTGCGTCGCACTCCATTGCACTGCTACGGTGGAAGAGCCTCAAGTAAAGATTAAGTTAAAAGATTTCTTTTCTTTCATCCTGTTCGCCATTTCCCGCGTTAGCAAGGTAGCGTTAAGAACAGAGGACTGGGCCTTAGAGGGAATATCCTCACCTGGCCCCGTTCTCTGTTCCTTCTTTTGGAAAATTAAAAAAAAAAAAAAAACGAGAGGGGAGGATTTCCAGCCCCCCGCTCCCTCCCCTTTTAGTCTCCTTCTACGACACGCAGGGAATACGTGGGAAGTATTCTTTCTCCCCTATCCCCAGGGATAAGATTTCTACCAGCATTATTATGAATTGATGAGAGCGTCTGCCCGAATGACTAGTAACAGGTCGAAATTTCTATGAGGACTAGTTATTAATAGGTAAGCGATTTTCTGGCGAATTTTTAGATAGGTAAAGATTTCATACGAAAATGATTACCAATAGGTAAAAAACGTTCCTAAAAATATTGTAGACCTGTAAAAATTTCTTCAGAATCTTTATTAAGAGATGAAAAGTATTGAAAGGTTAAAAAAATAGTATTGAAAGGTAAGATATTTTTTCAAAAAAACTTTTTAAAAAGTAAAGAAAAGTCCTACCAAGTTTTTATGAAAGGGGTCAAGGCTTTTTACTGTACGACATTGTTTGATATTTCACAGTCGTTTATCCTTAACTGATTTCGGCAGGGAAGACCTGGGCTGCCCCGTAGAATTTAGCTTCTGCAGAGGAGAATCGCCACTACTCCAGAGCAGGAGCTGCCCACCAAGAACAGAGCCGCCCTATGGCAGAGCTGCCCCAGAGGAGGGGCAAACCAGAGCAGGAGACTAGTACTACCCCAGAGCAGAACTGACCCCTTAGAGAGTAGAGCTACCCCAGAGCAAGGCAGGCAGGCCAGGCGTTGCTTCAGCACAGAGCTGCCGCCCGGAGCAGAGCTTCCCTACCACCTCAGACGATAACTGATCTGTAGACCAGAGGTACCTCACACCAGGGTCTGGCTACTGAGGAGGAGGGGGAGAGGACTGGGCTTGAAGCGGACCCCCCCAGCCATTTGGTCGATGGTGGTGCCACCACGAACAAGTCAGACCACCAATAAACTTCTGCCGTGGGAAGAAAAATCATAAATTTTGGCCAATTAAAGTTTTAATGTATCTGTGTGTGTGTATGTGTGTGTGTGTGTGCAGAGAGACGCTGGCCAGACCCTCCTGCCGCTCCCTTCTACCGCCACCACCACCACCACCACACACCAACCTCCGCCACCACAACTCCAAACATTCTCCATTACCTACATGTAACTCGACTCCTGTGCTCCACTCCTCCTTCCTCCCTCCTCCCTCCTCCTCCTCCTACCGCCGCGGTGGCCCCCAGAAAACACTGGTCTGCCTGCAGGATGTTTCCTGGATGGGCAGAGTCCTTGGATGTATCGAATTTTCATCGACATCATGATTCTGAGTTATGAATAGTTCAAAAGCCAATATTGGAAGATTGAATTTTGCTGTTCCTCGCATGAAGTAGGAGCTTATCCCTTGTTGTCACAGTGTACGCCGTATCGACTGCGCTATTAATTGCGAAGAGGATGAAGAAAATGCTGCTTCTTCTGGCCTTCGGGACTTGGGTGCGTTGTTTGTGTGTGTGTGTCCCAATGAGAGAGAGAGAGAGAGAGAGAGAGAGAGAGAGAGAGAGAGAGAGAGAGAGAGAGAGAGAGAGAGAGAGAGTCTATGTGTGGGTGGGACCGTTCTAGACCATTGGCAACACATGGCCCGCAACCGCTTCTCGCCACCACCCACACATACAAAACTCTCCCTCACTCACTCTACCTCCCTCCCTCCCTCTCCAACCCCTGTCGCATATTTCACATTCGTCGGATTCTACGTGCGCCGTACCGTTTTATACCAACACCAACAGACATTCCTAGATTTCTAAAGGCGCGTCCCCTTGCCCCCTCCTCCCCATCGCGAATTCATATCTCGGAGGCTTTAAATTTGGATTGTAAAAGAGGATGTTGTGAGGGGGGGGATGGCTTGTCCCCCTCCCCCTCCCCCAACCCTCGGGCGGAATATGGAACACGACCTCCATGGCGGCGTAGGGAACGGTCGGAGAGGAACTGCGGAACACGACGCCCCCAAGATTAACGGTGTCGGGTCTCGCACATGTCGCCTCGGAAGAGAGAGAGAGAAAAATGGAGATAGATCCCTCCCAGAATATAGGGGCGGCGGGGAGTTGGGGGATTCAATCGATGTTCATGACTGATATTCTCTCTGTGAATGACGAATGAACGAGTCGTATGTGTGTGTGTTGGGGTCGTTTACGAACTCCGGGGTCGCTGGCTATCAGCAGTACGAGACCTCCTGTTGGGCTTTCCACCAGTCATACTGACAAATTCATCCACCGTATACGTTTTCTTTGATGCGTTCGTAATTCTCCTTTTGACGTCCCTGCTGTGCAGCCCCAGTCGTATATGGTTTACAATATAAGTAAGTAACCCATATCAAGATTTGTGTGTCATGTTTACTCGAGGATTGACCGTTATGATACTTCCATCTTTCCTCGTTCAGCTAAGTTGTGGATTCCTCCTCCTTCTTTCCTCATATAGCGAAGTTGTGATTCCTCCTCATCCTTTCCTCATACAGCGAAGTTGTGGATTCCTCCTCATTCTCTCATCTTATCCCCGCTTCACATAGCCTTTCCAGCTTCAGGAGTCGGGGTGTGTGGAAACACCATTGGAGCTTAGATCACTCCCTGTCGTGATTTTAATCTTTCTTAATCGTCATTACTCTACGTTCCTATCGACGCGATCGCAATCGCTAGATATATCTGCCGGTGTCAGGTCAGCCACGTCGGCCGCGGTAACACAAAAGGTGTACAGTGCTAGAGGGAACGACACACACATACACGGACCAAGTGTTTCTCTTCTCCCGTGCCTGTGACGGTGTGCCCAGGTTGCCACAAGCCTTCGCGCCACAACGACCCAAACAATGTCCACCTGCTTCTCCTCACCCCCTCCGCATCGAGAACTGACCCCCTCCTCCGCCCATCTGTACTTGACTAGCCACGCCACAGAGCACACAGCCTCACAACCGCACCGCAGTCGAACACCACACACAAGTCTGTCCCTACGGCTCCGCAAACCCTCCTCCCTCCATCGCCATTATCCAGTGTGTATATAAGTATTGCGGTTACCGCGTTTAGCCTTTGGATAAACTAAATTAATCTGGTTTAACCAGCAAGAGATGCGCTCTCATCTGGCTTTACGATTTCCCTCATTCCTTTAAACAAACGCATATATTCTTTCCTCCTTTCCTTTTAAGCAGTACATTTACCAGCGGGAGCCAGTTTCACTGTGTTATCTACCAGCAAGTTGATGTTCTTGACGGGTATCCCTGCTGGAGATGGCAGCAGAGTTGCTAGCAAGTCCAAACATAGCCACAGCTTCACTTGACAAGCGACGAAGACGCTGCCTCTCACTCGCCGATACTGAGAAATTAATCGTAGATGTGTAGGTGACACAACACACGATTTAAAAGGAAAAGGTTTATATTTTATTATATTATATTATATTATATATATATATATATATATATATATATATATATATATATATATATATATATATATATTGATTCTCTTTCTTTTTAGATATGCCATCAGCACATAGTGCCAATAATTTCAAAAGAATTTACTTCATATCAAGGTATTCTGAAGCCACTTATTTCGTCTGTCCGTGAGTGGAGTATATTTTTTTGCCGTAAGAGCGACGAGTTTATTGTGTTCTACTTATTACGTGAGCGATGGCCAAACAGAGGATAGAAATTACGCGTAAGGTCCAGTGACTGAGACCCGGTGAGTGAGGTACATGTCTTACGTAGCAAGAGAGAAACGTTTACACTGATGGTAAAACGTTGGCATGGCTTGCTCACCAGGTTATACCGTTAAGTAGACTGTATGGTGGGGTTGGTGAGCAGCCGGTTGACTGGATTACATAGCAAGGTATGTGATTAATGATGAGTGTACGTGTTATGGCAGACGTGGGTGTCATAGGAGTAATATTCTCTCTCTCTCTCTCTCTCTCTCTCTCTCTCTCTCTCTCTCTCTCTCTCTCTCTCTCTCTCTCTCTTCGTCCATACTTATTTGCTTGTCCAACTTTCTCTATCGTTTTTCACTGTTATCGTTACACGCGCCAGCGAGCGGTCACTGGCACCACCCACACCCATCCTCTCTCCCTGTGTCTCCCTCCCTGCCTCCCTCACAACTCGTCTTCTTCAGTCTCGTTGTGGAGAAGATGATAAGAGCAGCACGAGAATTACCATGGGGCTACTGATGGCCCTGATAACTGCCGTCGGGTAATAGGAAGCCAGAATTACGGTGGGGGGGGGAACGGGAGTACCGGAGGGTGTTTAAATTACAGTAGTGAGAGAAGGAGAGCGATGAACGCGGTAATGGCAGGGTTATTACAAGGCGAGAGTAGTAGTGTAATTAGGCGAAATAATGACCTTGTTTGAGCCTCGTTGTAAAGTGTGCTAATTGTATTATATGAATGATTAAGACACCAGTTGTTGCCGGTGGTCAAGCCGTCGCATGCGATGATCAAAGATCTTTTGTGTATGGCAGACATTTGACACCGGGGTTAAGGGTTGTTAATAGAAGAGGATACAGTAGTGTTGCAGACTACATATCCTGTAATTTGGTTACAGTGGTGACAGGCGTGGCAGGAACTGTAACTGTAGCAGAGGATGGAGGACGAAGTGATTGTCGTAACCGTTTGAATGCGACGGAACGATCGTTAGGTATGATGGCCGGGTCATAGGTCAGGTCAAAGGCCAAGCCATTAATACCCAGGGGTCGTCCCGTCGTGCTTCAGGCACTTAGTGTCGTCCCCAGAGGTCGTTTCCTCATGCTTGAGGGTCGTAACGTCGTGTTTACACCTCACCAATCCATCTGTTTTTTACAATTATGTTGCAGTGTTAAACTTTATAAGCTGATAAAACCACTTTTTTTGTTTTAATATGTTCCGTATAGTTGATCTTAAACTGCTTCAAGCCACGTATGTCAGGTAAGAGTGAAACTCCTTCGTTTTAATTACGTTAAAATGATACTTAACTTCCTGCCTAATGGTTATTTTTTTTTTAAGTATATATACGTAAGTAATGTCTTGACTTTTTTTATAAGTATATATACGTAAGTAATGTCTTGACTTTTTTTTATAAGTATATGTACGTAAGTAATGTCTTGACTTTTTTTTGTAAGTATATGTACGTAAGTAATGTCTTGACTTTTTTTATAAGTATATATACGTAATTAATGTCTTGACTTTTTTTTGTAAGTATATGTACGTAAGTAATGTCTTGACTTTTTTTATAAGTATATATACGTAAGTAATGTCTTGACTTTTTTTATAAGTACATATACGTAAGTAATGTCTTGACTTTTTTATAAGTATATATACGTAAGTAATGTCTTGACTTTTTTTTATAAGTATATATACGTAAGTAATGTCTTGACTTTTTTTATAAGTATATGTACGTAAGTAATGTCTTGACTTTTTTTTATAAGTATATATGTAAGCAATGTCTTGACTTTTTTTTTGTCATTTTTAGTCATAACTAAAGTATTGTTACATCGTATATGGCGGCGAAACAGTCGAAAGAATATCACACAGGATGGTTCATTACGATTCAGTTGTAGTTACGTGGATGTGGTCCATTGTGCGCTGTGTCTGGTCTGAACTCAGTGTTCACTGCCACAGTTGAAGCTGATTACGCTTGATGTAGAAGTGGATGGCGTCGCTGCGCGGTGTTAGGGAATCCATCTCTCTCTCTCTCTCTCTCTCTCTCTCTCTCTCTCTCTCTCTCTCTCTCTCTCTCTCTCTCTCTCTCTCTCTCTCTCTATCTATCTATCTATCTCTCTATCTATCTATCTCTCGTGTTCAGCGGAAGAGTCTCTGCAGAGCGGCGGTGTTTCTGGCCCTTCCGAGGAGACTTGTGGTCCCGGGAAACGACTGGTTTGTTTTCAGGAGAACAAGCGAGGCTGTTGTTATCTCCGGTTCGGCGAATGAAGAACTCGAATTATGCTTATTAATCCTCGTTGTTCGGGTAGCTCAACCAATCCAGTATCCTCCCTGGAAACCATTGTACTCCCGTACCTAACATTGAGTTACTAAGGTACATAATCATAAAATACTAGCGTAAACGCCCCGCATTTCACAAGGGCCCGGCACTGAGCGAGGCTCGAGAGAGAGAGAGAGAGAGAGAGAGAGAGAGAGAGAGAGAGAGAGAGAGAGCAGGCAGGCAGGCGCTCTCTCTCGCGAAGGTTCCTCTGCGTTAGGAAGAGAGAGAGAGAGGGGGTGGGAGAGTGAGGGAGGGAGAGGTGTGAGAGCTTCCAGCCGGCCCCAGTACGTCAGGGTAAGTTGTGAGCGGTTAGTGAGAGGCCTGGAGCAGTAAAGTTACCCCGAGCAGCAGAATGTCAGGTTCCTGCCACTTGCCAGATTTTACCAGCAAGAACTAACCCGGCCTCTAACAAGGCGGCACCGCCCGCCGCCCAGGAGTGAGGGAGTGGAGAGAGACGGAGAGGGACGAGGAAGACAGGGGGGGTCAAAGGGCAGGTGGGAAGGAAGGAAAGCAGGCACAGGCAGGCAGGAAGGGAGGGAGTGAAAGGAGGTTGGGGAAAAGAAGGGAGAGTGATGAGGGGGTTGATTTAGGAGGAAAAAGAATTGTTCGCGGGTGGTCATCCCTTGCCTGTAGTGCACGGCTTCGTAACCAGCTTGTTTATTTATTGACCTATTTGCTCAGTGTAAGGGGGTAGTTGGGGGGAGTTCTACGGTCTTGTTGGGGGCGCGGGCGCGGGCGCGCGCACCCCTCCATCTCCTGAACTTTCTGTAACATCAAGTAACCATCTGAAATCGTAAAATTCCAGGTCTTTGCCGACTCTTGGTTGCGCCAGTGTGTGCTCTTATGTTTGTACATATGTAGATATGTGTAGATGAGTATATGTGTTTTTTATGTGTTTTGTTTGTGTTTCCCCATCTGTCTTGTGTCTTTTACCTTGCACGATCGCGCAGCCAATATCGTACAAACGAATCCTTTAATTAGAATAACAAAATTCCTTTCCTCAGCAAAACAGAAAAACAAAGAGAAATTACATTCGATTACATTACTGGCGCGCCGGAGTGTATCGGTGTCAATTATGCAAATGGCGTGTAAACTAGCGATTCAGACTTAATTACTGAGTGATTTAGAATTTGATGAGTGTTTAAGACAGCATTTAGATGACAGACGTTAATGAGTAATTTAGACTTGTGAGTAATTTAATTTAGACTTGATATACCCAGTCATTTTGACATTAAGAATTCCTTCACACTTATCATCAAGTGTCGTATGATTATCATTAAGTGGTTTAGACTTATAAACGAGTGATTTAAACATATGAATAGATATTTTTTTTTAGGATTACGAACTGGTAATTTTGACGTCTAATTATCAACGAGTGGTTTACATGTATCAACGAGCTAATCATATATATATAACGAGGGGCTTAGACCTATTAACGAATACTTTACCACGACGTTTTGATACAGAATTAAACGCTTATTCCTTTCCATTGAAATGGGATTCTAACGTAGTACACTAAGCGGAGTTTTAAGAAGTTTTAAAAACTTGTGTTGAGATTTATTTCTTGAGCCGTCGCTTGGATAGGTGTGGGTTTAATACACTCCCAAGACTCCCTTTTGTATGGCTCCTGCAGTTTCGAGGTTTGCGCTGCGCAGGGAATAGATGGCTTCCTTTGGGACGAGAGGTTCCTCGAAGAGACTATATCATTTTTTTCCGTCCATTGACTTATAAATGTATGCTTTATAGTAAGGGTACGTTTACTGGGTGTACTGGTTAGGTTGCTCTGTGCACTGGGGCGTTGGTGAGCATATTTGGTGGACTAGCTGTCGGCACGAGGGGTTGACGTGTTCAACACCAAGCTGTGGCGTGGGCGAACAGGGCATCAGCGGCCTTTCGTCCTGCATCTCATTCATTCATTTACCATCTGGCAACGCTGCTGGGTTCAGCACGGTCCTTTAAGAAGGAGGAGGAGGAGGAGGGGGAGGAGCAGTGCGCGCACCTGCGGGTGGAGGAGAGGCTACAGGTTGGACAGACGTATGGAAGCGATCAGCAATAAGCTTTTGTAATATAACTGACGGGATAAGCTGGGCAACAAGAGCCGTTCGAGACTCACTCCTGACTGCTGTTCCCCCGAGTAGCTCCTGACCATGAATTAAACATGGTCTCGGGAGGAGGAGAGGAGAGGAGGCTGCTGGGAGATCAGTGTATATTATGACATGATGCGGTTAATATGAGCCAGACGTACATGGGGTTCAACAGGTCCCATATGACACCCAGGGCGTAGGAGAAGGATTACTCGTCACTACGGAGCGCCCGTGATAATGCGTAGCCATTGAGAACGATGCTTGGAGCCTCAGTAGAAACGGTTTGCTTATACAGCTTCGTCCGTAATCACAATGATCCCCCCCAAGACAGGTATGATGCTATACATCATTTCTCCCCACTACTTCAATCATCCCTGCACATAAAACACGCGTTTTATTCGGCCAGTTATAATTCACATTCGTTAATTATCATTCGTATGTTATCTTTAAAAGAAAACTTAAGCTTTCATGCAATGCACCGCATGCACCAAAAACTGTTCATTCGAATTTCAAGCAGCCAATTATTGATACGGTGTTTTCGTTACGAGCGTTCCCAAGTGATACCAAGTGCTTAATTTAAACCAAGTCCGCAGGGGCTTTGACCCGAGCCCCGGAACACCTCCGACGCTACCTTGGTCTCCGACAGGTAGCGATTCTCGCTCGGTCTGGACTTGAGAAGGTTTTCAGATCTGGAGTCTCTTGATTTCTTCGGGATTTAGTCATTCGTTCTCGATTTTGCACTCCGGCGGTGCAATGACTTCTTGACTTGATGAATTCAGTGGCTGAGTGTCTCTCATGCCCCAGCTTGCCGTAGGTCGCACTCCACCCACACGTACTCGACATTCAGTCTGGTGAATTGGGACGCAACCCTTTTGACGTCGCCTTGACGCGTACGCTTCGCACTGGTACTTTCACTCTGGTCGGACTGGTCAGTGTGAAGACTTAGCCCCACGCTGCGTAGGCTGGCACCGTGTAGGTGTTGGTCCTCACGTGGCAGGCACCGCTATGGTGGGAGGTCAGTGCCCTCACAGGGTGTCAGTTTTCGGGAGGTATAGATAAACAGCGTCATGTGTACTAGGTGGTGTAGGTGGATGATGGGTAGTGGGTGTACTGTAGGCAGTGTCTTGGATGCTGTGCATTAGATGTTGGTGCAGTGTGTTGTGGACTCGCCAGTGCAATGTAGACTGCGATGGTAATCCGGAGAGTCTATCACCCACAAGGACCCTCAAGCACAGAGTCCTTGACCTTGAAGTACACACACACACACACACACACACACACACACACACCTACAAATTCTTAGAAAACCGTAAGTCTTGCCGATCAGTACGTCTCGTCACATTACCATACTGGCGCTGTGCCTGGGATAAAACATTTTCGTATCGCCTGATCAATTAATCCCTCAACAAGGGTTCGAATACCAAGCGACTTCACAAACAGGATGCCGCCACCACCGCCTCCTCCTCCTCCTCCTCCGCTTGCTGCTCCATCCCTCACAGCGATAACCTTAACCCACCTGTGCTTTTATCGCGAGACACGGAGGCACGTGATGCGATCTTATCGTATCTTTACACTTGCTCTATAAAATGGAGGGAAGGCGACCTCGGACGCACCCCATTGGACGCGTGGCAGATAAGCAATCTCCCGGCGTGTCAGTCCTGCCTTACTGCGCTCCTCGCTCTTAAAAATCTCCTCCCAATACATCTGCCTCTTTAAACCTCCTTGCCACGTTCCGCTAGTGTCTCTCTTTCTCCCTCCCAGGCAATTACCACGTACCGTACTGCACAATATCATGTGGGAGACTGTAAGGTGTGTGTGTGTGTGTGTGTGTGTGTGTGTGTGTGTGTATGTCCCGACCTCTCTTGTCCTTTCCGTTCTTTCCATGTTGACGGCGAGATAGTTATGATGTGGTCGTAGTTATGATGCGGTCGCGAGGGAGGAAGGCCGCCCGCCTCCTGAGTTGGTGGCAAGCGACGCAGAATTCTGGGAAGATTTGAATCGCCTTTACGACGGGCTTTATGGCAGTCGCAGTTTTCTGTGGCAGTCACCGTGTGTGTGTGTGTGTGTGTGTGTGTGTGTGTGTGTGTGTGTGTGTGTGTGTGTGTGTGTGTGTGTGTGTGTTGCCGGGTAAAAGAGTGAGTGGCACCGATTCTGTTTTCTTTTCTCTTGGTGTTCAAGCCTTATTGAATTTCATTCAAATGATTTTTGTAATTAGAATTGAAAAATGTTTGCCGTTGTTTGTAGCCATCACACTCCGGATTCGTCGTTTGGGTGAAGTGGGGTAGTGAGTGACTGGCTACAGTCTTTAGTGTTAGGAGTCACCTCTGAACGTTTGGAGGTCAAAGAAAAAAAAAAAAAAAACGATTCGATGGTACAGAAATCAGTGCACGTGTACATTGGTGTGTATCAGGCCGTGGAAGGACAGGGGCGTGTGCTGGCGCCTTGCCCCACTGAACCCAAGATATCTGCTTCATGTCTCATTGATTATTATTATTATCTTGCGGACATTTCAGCAGCTATGGATAACAGGGACGCCAGTGGTCAGTTTAGCCTTTCAGCCTCACGAAACACTGGGGTCATCTCTCCCCTGCTTGTCTCTTTATCATTATTATTATTATTATTATTATTATTATTATTATTATTATTATTATTATATTATTTTTATTATAATTATTATTATTATTATTATCATCATCATCATCATCAAGGAACAGAACGAAACCCAACCACACCAGTGTTTATTTTCATTCGAAACAAGTAATAAAACCCAGCCAAATTTACGACAACTCCCAGCATTGGCCATATTTTATTCAAAGCAAACAAATCTGAAAATTGAACCTTATAGAAATCCTATCCGTCCTCGTGAACTGCCTCGTATTTAAGGTCAACAAAGCCAAGAGTCCTGCCAACTAAACTCAAACGTGCGACTTTAAAGTTCTTCCAAGTTTTAAAAGAAGAAAGCAACCAGTCAGATTTCACCAAACCCAAAGATCTTAATGGCTTTGGGTACAAACATAGTATCTTGAAACATCACCGACATCTTTTCCCAAGTTGGTGTGTACCGAAGACGTTTTTACGAAATGGACCAATGCATGAAATGTATTACCTAGTCTATAGGTTAACGTTGAAGGTTAACATTCAGTTCATGTTTCTTTCTGTCAAAGGATATACCTTGGAGAGTGTCCGTACATGTAGTTCACAAACAGTGGAGGCCCCAGGAACAGGGACGCCGAGATCCATTTGAGAGGAGCACCTCAGGTAGAAATGGTCATCCAGGATTGGGAGTATATGCGAAAGACAGATGATCGAAGACCTGATGGGCATTGACGAGGTTATATGCTGGAGGATGTTAAATAGAAAGGACAAGGGATAACAGAAGACCCGATGGTCTATGATAGGGGTTTTCTACTCAAGGATATTAGGTTAGAGAATGACGAGGACAGAGGGTTTCCGATAAGGTTCGTTGAGGATAAAGGTGCGGAAGATAACAGTGTCAAGGATAAGGATGCCGAAGACGCACGGCGCGGACACTGAAAACCGAGTCATCAAGGAGCCACCGACAACTAAAGACACAAAGGACAAGAGAGCAAAGGAGTGGGTCATGTGCGATAAGGATACTGAGGACTGAGGCTTTCCCTGAGGGTTGGTACAATGTCTGTGGCGTCGGGGATAGACACAATAAGGATTGGGTCACCGAAGATCGAGTCACCGAGGAGAGGGCCTTAGTGAGTTCTTCAAGACACCGTACAGAAACTAAGGTTCCTTGAAGTCAGCGTACAGAGACAAGGTTCTTCCAAGACACTGTAGATGCATTATTCCTCCATGACATTATACAGACATATGGTTCTTCCTAGACACTATACAGGCCAGACAGACACGTGGTTCTTCCAAAACACTGTGTAGACTGGGTGCTTTTTATTTTTTACTCAGAACGAGTTGCTAGGAATTTTATGATACGGTTGGATTCCTTCTTCCTCCTGCCTTTTTCTTCTCCTTATTTGCACTTAGTCTCCCCCTCGTGTTTTAATCTTTCCCCTTCGCCCCATTCTCCTCCCCTCCTCTCTTCTACCACATTTTCTTCCTTCGGCAGGACCCCTATCTCTTCCTATCCTTCCTCATCTTCGACCTCCTGTACCTCACCACAATCCCTCTGCTCCTCCCACTCCTCCTTCCCAGCTGCTCGTAGCTCCCGTCTCCTCCCCTCCTCTTCTCCCCGGTACCCCACAGCGTGCCGGTGCTTCTAGAGAACACACATAAACCCGGATGAAGGGCGTCTTATACCACAGGTGCCGCTGGAGCCTCCGTCTCGAGCAAGGTGATGTCCTCTTCTGGCGTGCCTCTGATACATCGATCAGATTAGATGTATTTTGGAACGGCTGCGTCTCTGTTGTGATGCACGTTGATGTTCAGACCCACTTGTCGATGTATAGACTCAGGTCTGGGAGCTCAGACTCTGATATGGACGTTCAGACCCGGGGGTTGCCTGTGCTTTTTGCACCCGGGTTTGGAAGTTCAGACGTGTGTGCTGGCGTTTAGACGCGGTCGTGTCGACATTCAGGCCAAGGTATTGCGGAGATCGGAAACTTGAAGAAGACTCTAGATGTTATTTTGTAGAGATGGTAGACGAAGTAGAATGTAGTTGGTAACAAACAGATAGGCGTTACAAGATATATATATATATATATATATATATATATATATATATATATATATATATATGTTTTGAGTTTCAAGATATCTTGTACATGCAATCTTTAAAAACGCGAAAGAATATATTTACGTATATATATATATATATATATATATATATATATATATATATATATATATATATATATGAATTGTGGGTCAGTCCAGACGAGTGACTTGTTTGAAGTTATCTGCCACAGCGAACTTTATATGCGTAAACGATTTACAGTGGATATATTTACAACAGTCATCCTTGCGCCGTGAATGGTACAATGCTCAGTTGGCTTTTGGGGAATCTTTTGAGCGGGAGCCGCTCACATACAACACCACAGACTTAACAGCTCGCCTCACAGCTCATCCGCCGAGCATTTGTACCGAGTCCTTGGGTACAATACGACCCTTTCAGAGCTACAGGTGCCTCTCCCAGCAGCAGCAGCAGCAGCAGCAGCAGCGTGGGCTTGTTTAATCCTGGAGGTTGCCCGAGTGCAAGGGGCGCTGTGCAGCTGTAGTCAGACAGGACTGGTGCGGCCCTACAGGTGTCGCCTGCTGCTTTGTTGAACTGGATACAAGTCCTCTGAATTTCCCCTGACCCGTCCGATTATATATATATATATATATATATATATATATATATATATATATATATATATATATATATATATATATATATATATACACACACACACACACACACACAATTGTAATACCCTTGCTGGAAAGGTGGGGTATGTTTTGTCGACATATCACCTTTAACAGAAGGATGGATTTATTTTAGGCTAATTTTCCCTCAGTAATATAAGCTTTACATACGTGATTCACTGCTCTCTGTGGCAGGCGTAAGACTCTAGCGTGGTTTTCCTCTCGGCAAACCTTCTTCTCAGAGGATAACATATAGTGCTTCCAGGTGCTCCATCCCAGAGGAAATATGGTCAGTTAAGTCCTTTACTTCCCAGCAGTTTCTACATTATTCAGAGCAGGTCTGATGTTGCTTTTTCTTTTTTATTTTCTCTCTTTTTTTTTTTTACCTATTTCCACCTGAACCCTTGTCAGGACATGTACCTGCACTTCCTTAGGGCCCCCTAGTTCAGTTGGCAAGTGGAAATTATTAACGAATTTCATTTCTATACAGAATACACATCATGGCGTCAAGGGATCAAACTCCCATGTGGGTAGTAACTCTTTGAAATACACAGCGGGGCCGCAGCTGGCTCGATCCGCATTCACTGGCGGGATTCACCCGAATAGGACACCCCTCCACCGCCTCGCTGAAGCAGTGTGTCGGGTTCACTGTCTCAAACATTCGGTCTCGAGTTGAATTCAAAGTTCACTCCACCTGCCCGAGCTGGGCTTTGGTCGCTTGTCCCCGTGTTAACAAGAAAGTTTTACCGAGTTTCGGTGTCGGACTTTAACGTCGCAGAGAATTCTGTGTTTTACTTTTATTGTTGCACCCGACGTCCATGGATGCCCCCTCTGGAGGAACGCCTCATGTTTCCTCGTAATCAACCGATCGAATTGATTCCAGTCGATGCATCAGGGCTGCTACTGTCCACAGTCTGGTGGATCACATCATCACCAACTCAGTCCGGTTGGATGTCAAGCTTGTGCATGAGTCAAATTCCCTGATATTATTTTCTGTGTATTCAGCTCCAGGACAAATACCTGGGCTGTAGGCCAGGACGTCACCACCCTCCCTGCAGTACTACCATGGGGACATCAGCAACGCCTCCTTCCTCCTCCAGTAGCACCAGGAGGCCTCAGCAACGCCTCCTTCCTCCTCCAGTAGGAGCACCACCCCTGACACAACAGTTATGCTATCTCAGTCCTGGAATCGTGTCTTGTATCGTGACCACAACACCCACACACACACACACACGCACACACACACAGGTGCTCCATCCCAGAGGAAATATGGTCAGTTAAGTCCTTTACTTTCCAGCAGTTTCTACATTATTCAGAGCAGGTCTGATGTTGCTTTTTCTTTTTTATTTTCTCTCTTTTTTTTTTACCTATTTCCACCTGAACCCTTGTCAGGACATGTACCTACACTTCCTTAGGGCCCCCTAGTTCAGTTGGCAAGTGGAAATTATTAATGAATTTCATTTCTATACAGAATACACATCATGGCGTCAAGGGATCAAACTCCCATGTGGGTAGTAACTCTTTGAAATACACAGCGGGGCCGCAGCTGGCTCGATCCGCATTCACTGGCGGGATTCACCCGAATAGGACACCCCTCCACCGCCTCGCTGAAGCAGTGTGTCGGGTTCACTGTCTCAAACATTCGGTCTCGAGTTGAATTCAAAGTTCACTCCACCTGCCCGAGCTGGGCTTTGGTCGCTTGTCCCCGTGTTAACAAGAAAGTTTTACCGAGTTTCGGTGTCGGACTTTACCGTCGCAGAGAATTCTGTGTTTTACTTTTATTGTTGTACCCGACGTCCATGGATGCCCCCTCTGGAGGAACGCCTCATGTTTCCTCGTAATTAACCGATCGAATGGGTTCCAGTCGATGCATCAGGGCTGCTACTGTCCACAGTCTGGTGGATCACATCATCACCAACTCAGTCCAGTTGGATGTCAAGCTTGTGCATGAGTCAAATTCCCTGATATTATTTTCTGTGTGTTCAGTTCCAGGACAAATACCTGGGCTGTAGGCCAGGACGTCACCACCCTCCCTGAAGTACTACCATGGGGACATCAGCAACGCCTCCTTCCTCCTCCAGTAGCACCAGGAGGCCTCAGCAACGCCTCCTCCCTCCTCCAGTAGGAGCACCACCCCTGACACAACAGTTATGCTATCTCAGTCCTGGAATCGTGTCTTGTATCGTGACCACAACACCCACACACACACACACACACACACACACACACACACACACACACACACACACACACACCTAAAGCCTCAGTTTGTGTGGCCAGTGTCACCCAACACCCAACAGAAACACCCTCCCACCCGAGCCATAGCACTGCATTACCTCATACAGCTGGAACACAAACACATAACTCCCCACGCAAACTAGGGTAGGGTGCAGGCAGGACATGCAGGTACAGACACACGCTGCAGCTCGGCTGAGGGAGAGGGGTGAGGTCTGGCATGTGTGTGTGTGTGTGTGTGTGGAAGCGGAGGAGGGAGGAGGGACGAAGGGTGTTCCTTTTGCATCACGCGCGCTACCATCACACACACACACACACACACACTCCCCTGGGCCACACTTGGTGTTCCTGCTTGTGTTGGCCGTCACGGCGACCACAGCTACACACACGATCGACACCGGTCCCGACCCAAACTGGGCAGCCGGCGCATTTCCGACACGACTAATGGATATTTATTTTTTTTTTCAATGCTCCGTTATTATTTGAGTATGATGTAGATCCATGTCACGGGCCTCGTGTTTCAGGAGTGGATGTCTCTCTATACCAGGCGCGGAGGGTGAGAGTCTCTCTCTCTCTCTCTCTCTCTCTCTCTCTCTCTCTCTCTCTCTCTCTCTCTCTCTCTCTCTCTCTCTCTCTCTCTCCTCCAATTTTAAGATTTCTGTTATTATGATATTTTTCCACCGACGAAGGAACGCGGTGGAGGGACGCAGGAGGAGGAGGAGGAGGAGGAGCAGCAGCAGCAGCAGCAGCAGCAGCAGCAGCAGCACTCAGCATAGGTCGCGGTCATGTTGCTGCGCTTGAGAGATAAGCGATTAAAAAAAAAGGGGAGGGGGGAGTGTGTGTGTGTGTGTGTGTGTGTGTGTGTGTGTGTGTGTGTGTGTGTGTGTGTGTGTGTGTGTGTGTTGTGGGGGGGGGGGGGGTGAGGTATGAGCGTCCGGCGAACACCACCAGCGGTTATCTTACTTGACGTGGTGCCCTTTCGGCCAGGGGTCAGCAGCTGGACTCGGAGCCCGGCATCGCTTATTATCATATTCTCCCTTTTTAAGCTGGGATTTTCTAACGCACGTGAGCGGCCCACAGAGAGAGAGAGAGAGAGAGAGAGAGAGAGAGAGAGAGAGAGAGAGAGAGAGAGAGAGAGAGAGAGAGAGGAATGAAAAAAAGGGGGTGGAGGGAAAAGAACGTGTGTCAGACGTGGAGGGGAAAGTGGCTGAGCTTTGATACAGTTTAGTCTAAATAAATACATTTTGTCGCCGAGATGATGATCGTATTGGGCACGTCTCATACTAGAACTGCCTTCACTTCTGACACTGGCTTTATATCACCTCTCTCTCTCTCTCTCTCTCTCTCTCTCTCTCTCTCTCTCTCTCTCTCTCTCTCTCTCTCTCTCTCTCTCTCTCTCTCGTGTGTTTATCACTGGGCGCATAGCAATACGTTGCACCGTCCACTGAAATAATTGACACCCCGTGACCGCCGTGACCCAGCGCGTCTGACCCAACACGGCAGTTAACGAGGGTCATGTTGCCAGGCCCTTAGCGAAGGGGTCAGAATGGGGTCAAGGAGTGAAATAGAGGGGGCACAGGGTGGGGGTGGGGGGTTGGTTGATGGAAGAGGCACAATCCCGGCTTCGTATCTCGCTCGAGGACCACGTCCATGCAGCCTTGACACCCAACGTCCAAACAGCCGGTCGGGGCTAATAATGCTCATATTGATTGTAGTCAGGAGGCTGTCTGTTCCCAGGCAGCCGTGTGTGTGTGTGTGTGTGTGTGTGTGTGGAGAGGTGAGTTGAGAGAGAGAGAGAGAGAGAGAGAGAGAGAGAGAGAGAGAGAGAGAGAGAGAGAGAGAGAGAGACTTAGGTTATGTGTCGGACCCGCGTAGCTCTTGAGGGAGGGAAGGGGAGGAGCCAGAGAGAGGCGGCGTTAGTAACAGACATATGTTGTAAGTAAGGGGGATTAAGATGGTGTATTGTTATGGAGTGGGTAGGTGGCGGTATTGTGGGTGGTTGTGGGTTTCTTGGAAGGGTGTGGGGGTCTGTTGGCGTGACGTGGGGGGGGGGGGGGCATCTGGCATGTTGTGGGGGGACAGATAGTTAACGACGTGAAGGGGGGAGGGTAGTTGGTGTGGAGTGTAGAAAACGTGAAGGGGGTAGCTGATGTAGAGTGTAGAAAACGTGAAGGGGGTAGCTGATGTAGAGTGTAGAAAACGTGAAGGGGGTAGCTGATGTAGAGTGTAGAAAACGTGAAGGGGGTAGCTGATGTAGAGTGTAGAAAACGTGAAGGGGGTAGCTGATGTAGAGTGTAGAAAACGTGAAGGGGGTAGCTGATGTAGAGTGTAGAAAACGTGAAGGGGGTAGCTGATGTAGAGTGTAGAAAACGTGAAGGGGGTAGCTGATGTAGAGTGTAGAAAACGTGAAGGGGGTAGCTGATGTAGAGTGTAGAAAACGTGAAGGGGGTAGCTGATGTAGAGTGTAGAAAACGTGAAGGGGGTAGCTGATGTAGAGTGTAGAAAACGTGAAGGGGGTAGCTGATGTAGAGTGTAGAAAACGTGAAGGGGGTAGCTGATGTAGAGTGTAGAAAACGTGAAGGGGGTAGCTGATGTAGAGTGTAGAAAACGTGAAGGGGGTAGCTGATGTAGAGTGTAGAAAACGTGAAGGGGGTAGCTGATGTAGAGTGTAGAAAACGTGAAGGGGGTAGCTGATGTAGAGTGTAGAAAACGTGAAGGGGGTAGCTGATGTAGAGTGTAGAAAACGTGAAGGGGGTAGCTGATGTAGAGTGTAGAAAACGTGAAGGGGGTAGCTGATGTAGAGTGTAGAAAACGTGAAGGGGGTAGCTGATGTAGAGTGTAGAAAACGTGAAGGGGGTAGCTGATGTAGAGTGTAGAAAACGTGAAGGGGGTAGCTGATGTAGAGTGTAGAAAACGTGAAGGGGGTAGCTGATGTAGAGTGTAGAAAACGTGAAGGGGGTAGCTGATGTAGAGTGTAGAAAACGTGAAGGGGGTAGCTGATGTAGAGTGTAGAAAACGTGAAGGGGGTAGCTGATGTAGAGTGTAGAAAACGTGAAGGGGGTAGCTGATGTAGAGTGTAGAAAACGTGAAGGGGGTAGCTGATGTAGAGTGTAGAAAACGTGAAGGGGGTAGCTGATGTAGAGTGTAGAAAACGTGAAGGGGGTAGCTGATGTAGAGTGTAGAAAACGTGAAGGGGGTAGCTGATGTAGAGTGTAGAAAACGTGAAGGGGGTAGCTGATGTAGAGTGTAGAAAACGTGAAGGGGGTAGCTGATGTAGAGTGTAGAAAACGTGAAGCGGTAGCTGGTGTGGAGTGTAGAAAAAAAAAAAAAAAAAAAAAGCGTTTAAACTGGACCCACGTCTGGCATGTAGGATGTTGTTTCCCCGCAGTTCCTATCGTTAATTAAAGCCAATGTGATTTGGTAACACACGTTCGTCGTGACACGTAGGACACTTGCTGGTGGTGGTAGGTGCAATGTTGTTGTCACGCTGTAAACTCCACAGCAGCGAACGTGGGAGGCGAGGTGATGGCCGAGGGATGGTCATAATTCTTGGACCGCCCTAAAGACGCGTTTTCTCGCGGCTGTAAGGGAAAAGGCGATAGCGAGCCATCACGGTTAAGCAAGGCATGCATGCATGCAGAGAACGTCCAGAATTGCGGTCAAGCCTCGTTATAAACGCTTAGCGCCAAAATGTCAAAACCGGAGACAAAATGAATATGATTACCAGTTCATAGTCATACTTCAAGCAAACAGACGACTAAAACACCTGAGCGAACTTTAAAAGACTGTCCCCGTAAGACATGTGTTTATATATATATAGGCCACAAACATTATTGGAACAAAACAAAGTTCCCAGAGATGTCAACTGACTCACGCTTGGGTGGAACCTTTCAATAAGAATTGAACATCTTCATATTTTCTTCCCTTGCATATCTGACCATTTCTGTATTATTGCAACATTTTTTTTTATTCAGAAGGTAATGTCGGTAAGTCAAATACTGACTGGCACAAGTAGATTACTAAGCAGTGATTGTGCTCAAACGTTTCATCTGCAGAGATAACAGGTGTCACTGTGGCCTTAAAAACGTTGGTGAGGTGGTCATTTTTCGCAGCCTTTGATGAGACAGAAGGTAGGTTTTGGGCGGTTCTTCCCGGCTTCCTGTGGTTGATGTAACGTCGATGACAGGAGCACTGCGGTCCACCTGGCTGTTAGCAGAGGCAGTCCGCAGAATGGATGCGGGGATGGGGTATGGGAGGATGGGCGTGGACGGCGACAATAGGGGAAAAAAAGGACTAGGGAGCCTCAATAAGGATGGGTGGAGGGTAGTTACAAGGGGATGGAATAGGGGCGGCCACAGTGGGGCGTACTGGAGTACCCACAGTGGGAGGGACCAGTGGCAGCCACAGTGGGAGGTGCGGCGAACAGCCACAGGGGTCAGGGTGGAGAAGTAGACACCACAGGAGGGATAGTCAAGCCTGTTGGGCAAGAAGCGGGAGGCAGTAGGCCACAGTATGGATGGACGGGGGGTCAACTACAATGGAAGGGGGTAGCGAAAATATTGGAAGAATGAGGGGTTGCGGAGGGGGAGGACGTCCACAGACGGGAGGGGGGTGGAGGTTACACAGATATGGGCAGAGGACAACAAAAGGATTGGTCACATAGTCGGGTGGCCAGCTGGAAGGGCGGGAGGCGCTGTAGGAGACGTGTCCTTAGGGGCTTGGCACAGGAGGGCACCCCAGGTGCTGCCGACGAGTGTACCGTGACTTCAGTCCGAGCTTTGTATATATATATATATATATATATATGTGTGTGTGTGTGTGTGTGTGTGTGTGTGTGTGTGTGTGATGTCTCCATGGTTGTTTAATTTGTTTATGGATGGGGTTGTTAGGGAGGTGAATGCAAGAGTTTTGGAAAGAGGGGCAAGTATGAAGTCTGTTGGGGATGAGAGAGCTTGGGAAGTGAGTCAGTTGTTGTTCGCTGATGATACAGCGCTGGTGGCTGATTCATGTGAGAAACTGCAGAAGCTGGTGACTGAGTTTGGTAAAGTGTGTGAAAGAAGAAAGTTAAGAGTAAATGTGAATAAGAGCAAGGTAATTAGGTACAGTAGGGTTGAGGGTCAAGTCAATTGGGAGGTAAGTTTGAATGGAGAAAAACTGGAGGAAGTAAAGTGTTTTAGATATCTGGGAGTGGATCTGGCAGCGAATGGAACCATGGAAGCGGAAGTGGATCATAGGGTGGGGGAGGGGGCGAAATTCCTGGGAGCCTTGAAGAATGTGTGGAAGTCGAGAACATTATCTCGGAAAGCAAAAATGGGTATGTTTGAAGGAATAGTGGTTCCAACAATGTTGTATGGTTGCGAGGCGTGGGCTATGGATAGAGTTGTGCGCAGGAGGATGGATGTGCTGGAAATGAGATGTTTGAGGACAATGTGTGGTGTGAGGTGGTTTGATCGAGTAAGTAACGTAAGGGTAAGAGAGATGTGTGGAAATAAAAAGAGCGTGGTCGAGAGAGCAGAAGAGGGTGTTTTGAAATGGTTTGGGCACATGGAGAGAATGAGTGAGGAAAGATTGACCAAGAGGATATATGTGTCAGAGGTGGAGGGAACGAGGAGAAGTGGGAGACCAAATTGGAGGTGGAAAGATGGAGTGAAAAAGATTTTGTGTGATCGGGGCCTGAACATGCAGGATTGTGAAAGGAGGGCAAGGAATAGAGTGAATTGGATCGATGTGGTATACCGGGGTTGACGTGCTGTCAGTGGATTGAATCAGGGCATGTGAAGCGTCTGGGGTAAACCATGGAAAGCTGTGTAGGCATGTATATATGCGTGTGTGGACGTATGTATATACATGTGTATGGGGGTGGGTTGGGCCATTTCTATCGTCTGTTTCCTTGCGCTACCTCGCAAACGCGGGAGACAGCGACAAAGCAAAAAAAATATATATTGTATATATATATATATATATATATATATATATATATATATATATATATATATATATATATATATATATATAAGGTTGGCGGGGTCGTGGCCCACCCGTGATACGCCGGAGACTCCGACAGGTGAGTTGAGTGGTGACCTAACCCTCATGAGGACCTTAGAGCCAAAGGGGCGCGGCTCCCCTGACGGAGCGATACTTCACTGCCAGCCTCGCCAGGAGGAGTCCCCGCTTCCCTCCTCTGTCATACAGCCAAATGTTTAGACAGACGGTTCTGTATTTTTTCCCCCCTCCCTCCCTCTCCCCGGGTTAGAAGCTTAACAATGGAGGTGAGGTCATGTGCGAGTGCTTAAAAGGACGAGACACTAAGGGGGGGAAAGAAGAAGAAATGTTGGGAAGAGACCGGCAGGTTAATTGATGAGCGAGGGAAGTGCTGGTCGTGGTAGCTGCCACCACACCAGGAAACCTCGCCGTTAAACATACTGAAGAATATAGAAAATGTAGTGCAGATTGTCCTCTTCTCTCTCTCTCTCTCTCTCTCTCTCTCTCTCTCTCTCTCTCTCTCTCTCTCTCTCTCACGAAGACTATTCACACAAGTATTTTTTTTTTTCCGCGAATCATTTGACGAGAATAGAACCGCCATCATGGCATTATGCATTTTGAATTTATACATTTTTTTTTCGTAGATGTGGTTGCAACATCCAGCGTGGAATACAGTCTTGTATATACTCATATCATAGGAAAATCCCGAGCTATTTACTGCTCAAGAAGCGGTAGGATTAACCTGGTAAACGCTGTGTTAAACCTTCCGAGGGTTGAGGTGGTCGCTGAGCGTGTTCTCTGGCTCCGGTAGGCCAGCATAATCAACATCCTTCCTTCCTGGCTCCAGACACACATTTCAACCTTCGAGGGGTGGCCTAAACGGGCCATTAGTATTCGGCTCCTCGTCGTACAGGGACTAAATCACCTTATTACGGTGACTTCAGCTCTGTATATAAGGCATCCATTACGCTGTTTTGAGGTTCTGAGGGGAATTGCTTCGTCCTTCGTCCTATAACTGCTGGTTGAAGAGTCGGCAGGTAATTTACCAAGCCTCATTTGCAGTATTTTTTTTTCTTCGTTTACCGTCCGCCACCGTCGCTTACGGTAAACGATTTACAGGTGGATCGGAAGCTGACTTGATGTGACTGTATTCCGATGGGCATATTGAAATGGGAGGTTTATAGGTGGATGGTGATTAAGGTAGAGTTTGTGATGACCTGGGAATTGGAACCATCCACTGTACGTAACTCCAGGTCACATAGGGTGTGATGACCTGGGAATTGGAACCATCCACTGCACGTAACTCCAGGTCACATAGGGTGTGATGACCTGGGAATTGGAACTATCCACTGTACGTAACTCCAGGTCACATAGGGTGTGATGACCTGGGAATTGGAACCATCGACTGTACGCAACTCCAGGTCACATAGGGTGTGATGACCTGGAAACTGGAACCATCGACTGTACGTAACTCCAGGTCACATAGTGTGGACAGAGAGCAGAATATATTCATCCTGGATGAAACGACCGTCAGAAATGGTAGAGTAATCCTTGTGGTGCTGTGTGGTCACGTGCTGCCATTTTGAATATAAAAAAAAGAAGAATCCAATGCTCTCAATTATTTCTTGTAATTTGTGAAGTCAGAAGATGTAATCAAATGTTACCAACATGCGTGTGTTAGGAGGGGGAAAAATATGCACCATAAAGTTGCAGGATGGTTCGGAACGTGGTCTGGTCTAGCTAGGACTTGGTGGCTTCGAAGCTCAGAACTATACCACACACACACACACACACACACACACACACACACACACACACACACACACACACACACACACACGTATGCCTCACTTGACCCTCGTGTGAGTGAATACCATGTTGTCCAGGAGGTTGGGTCAGGGTGGGGAGACGTGGCTCACTGGAAGATGATGTAGTGCAAAGGATGTGGTGAAGTTAGCCCCTCCTCTGTAGAATGTGAGCCTCCTCAATTGCCTTGATTTGTCCTCTCCAATCCTCTTCTTATCCCTTGGCAGTTGACTTACCGAAGCCGTTTTTTACGTTGAGGTATACAACCTCGGGGAACCTATGGTAATTAAACAGTACCAACAGACTTCTGTTTTCGTCCGTCAACAGGTCTCGTGTATAGCCCTCTGCAGACAACGGACAAAGGCGTCCACGGGTTTCCGTTGAATCTCTTGCTGCCTCACTTTAAGCATCATGTACATATAAGAGTTTAATTAGTGTTGATGGTATATATTAACGGTTGAAACTAATTGGTGTCTACTTTTTATCATCGTATGGACAACCAGACACAGGTATACATAAAACGTCGCTATAAACAGCTGTCGATTTGCTGGTGATATATATATATATATATATATATATATATATATATATATATATATATATATATATATATATATATATATATATATATGTGTGTGTGTGTGTGTGTGTGTGTGTGTGTGTTTTATGATTTCCATATGTAAATCAAGATTAATCACATTCATCATGAAACGTTAGAATGCAAGGCGCATTGTTATCAAAGCTGACTTGCCAGGCCATTAAACAGAGAGATTTGCAGTTGTAGGTCATTGGTGCCCTCCACTCCCAAGTCCAGTATGCAGTTAGCAACGCAGTATGTGCGAAATGTATACATCACACACTCTGTGTGGCAGTATGCATCCCTCACACACACTGCATACTGTACACATCACACACTTGAGCAGTATTTCCCATGCAACTCGCACGCTACATACTACACACACATCGCGTAGTAAGCAGTGTTATGTATGTGACGCACACATCCCTCGCACACTGCATTCTACACACACACACACACACACACACACACACACACACACACTGAGCACTACTGTGCATGCAACACACACACACATGCAACACACACACACACACACACACACACACACACACACACACACACACACACACACACACGAACCAGTCCCCCTGCACCAGTCTGCACACAACTCAAGACAACAAGACGGTCAAAAAAGAAGAAAAAAAAAAGGATAAACTATTGCGTTTCCCACCATTCTCCTCATTAGGTTTATTGTGGACCTTGGGTTATGACAGAGCTATGCAGGGTTTCGTTAGTAAATCGCCGCAGCTTAAGCTCAGATAATTGGCCTCCTTGTCCACCAATAGACACCTTCGTGGAGATAAACTCACTCGCTTCAATCTAACCACCTGTTGCTCGCCACCGCTGATTGGCCGGCGGTGTATCATCTGGACGTGCCAGTTTAATGCACCGGTGAGTAATGATCTACCATTCGTGCACTTCCTCCAAATTGCTTCGGAACTCGTCTCTAATGGCCGCAATCATACATCTCACTCGGCGGCTTTTGGTGGGAGCTCATGCCTCATTATGGGCTAAATTAATTGTCGGACTTCGGCGAGGCGTCGCTCATATATAAACAATCGGAGAGGGATCTCTCTCCGCTTCGCCAGAGGGGCCCCCGTGGCTCGTCGCTTCCAGAGGGTCTCGACTCGCGCGCTCACAAACCGCCAACCCCCAATATGGCCCCACGTTTCATTAATTCAATTTCGGCAATCCTCGCCGTAATTGAAATGGTCGGAGAAGCCGCCTATCTCACCTGCGTAGGGAGAGAGGGAGGGAGGGAGAGGAGGAGGGATTTACGTGGGAGCGTCGAAGTTGCGCCGTCTACACGGGGACGGCTTGCCCCGCCGTCTCGCCGGAGGGCTGGCCATATAAAAACTGGAACTTTTCAATTTTGCGATCCACCCGCGATATCTTGGACGTGAGGCTCGAGGGAGTGCATCGGATAGATCTTAAGTGCCGGGTGGCGCGACTTGTAATCCTCCCCCCACCCCCCACGTCGGGAGGAACAACCGAGGGGTGTTTCAGCGGCGCCTGAAGTCGGTCTCCTCCTCGGGGCATCGCCCAACGCAGGCACTTCTCTCTTGACGTCGTCGGAATGAGATCAGCGGAGAAAGGAGCTCAGGTTCAGTGTGCCGTCCAGGTGAGCTGAGATCAGAGTAGCTTCCTCTCTCTCTCTCTCTCTCTCTCTCTCTCTCTCTCTCTCTCTCTCTCTCTCTCTCTCTCTCTCTCTCTCTCTCTCTCTCTCCCGCGCCGCCACCGCCGCCACAATCACTCATCACCCTTAAAGCTTCTTAGGAGAACTTTTAAATCCCTTCACACAGGCGGGGGGTTTATTCACGTTGTCTTTAAGATGACAGGTTCCGCCGACCCACCTGGTGGTGGTGTGGGCGGGCGGCTGTGGGAGGTGGCCTGCCATTACCGCCACCACTACCACCACCGCTCCTCCTCCTTCCACCTCATGAACTTCCACCGTCCTCCATGACTTAGCCTCATCGTGATTCTCGGCTTAACGAGGTGAAAACATTCATCGCGCATTCTTACGAGGATTCCCTCCCCCCATTTTTTTTTTAGTCTTCTTTCGTAAGTTAAAAACTGTATTGTCACTCTTGTTAGTCATTCCTCTCACCTCATTACTTGTGTTGCATCCTGCAGAGCCTAGCGTCGTGGATAAGACACTTAAGAGAAGATGTCGTAAGGTTTTCGTAGCGTTTAGGATGGTAGCTGGTTATGTCTGATCAGTCGGTTATTTCTCCGTTGCAACTCGTCCCACGTCCCACCGCAGCTCGTCCCAAGTCCCGTCGCTTAATCTCCCACTCCTCTTGAATGGATCCGCCAGAATTTCAGTACGAATTCATTCTTGAGTGGTACAACAGTTTGTTGCGATGTTTCTTTAATTTGGATCGCCCACACTGGTGCATGGAACAGGAGGATGAAAAGAGAGAGAGAGACTTTAAGAAGTGAACCTTAGAGGAGAGGAGTGAGGGCACTCTGGTGTGCTGTGTACAAACAGCCTTGGGAGGCTTTCACGTTTACGGTTATAGCTGTTAGCTTCAGGAGATATCTTCTGGAGAGAGGGGGAGTCCGGTGTTTGTCAAACAGGATTAAGTGTGAGAACGTTATGCATGAAATTATCTTTACAACGTGTGTTAAGGGAAGGCTGGGAGCGCAGGATTTAGGAAATTTTGGGGGGTTGGGGAAGCGCTGCCGGGTCCAAGGGGCAGGAAACTACAAGACCCAGACATGTGGGAAGGCTAGGAGAACCCATGGGTACGCTCGATGACCTGATACTGCAGCCAGTACGAGTTACGCAAGGGAGACCCAAGCTGGAGGATAGTAGTTATCCAAAATTCAGAGACTAGATGACCTTGGACTTGAGGATACTTGGTGACCTAGGACTTGAGGATGCTAGGAAGCCCCCGGCTGAAGGAAACAGGAGGTCAAGGACAGAAGGAGCTCGAGGAGTCCTAGTATTTGGGTATGATAGGCTTGGGACTGTAGGAGCTCATAACCCAGGGTTAGTATAGGTTGAGGAAGGAAGCACAGGGGTTTGTGAAGACTAGGACGCCTTGAACTGGAAGACTCTTGGAGACTTAAGGCCTCTGGAGCTTGGAGGCCTTAGGAGACCCGGCACTAAGGAAAACTACGAGACCCAGAGCTGAAACGCCCCTGTGGAGTCTTGAGGCCACGGGAACTTAGGAGGCTGTAGGGGAACAGTAAGAAAACGTGTGTGTGTGTGTGTGTGTGTGTGTGTGTGTGTGTGTGTGTGTGGCCGTAGTAGGATCTGCCGTGAATAAGTGATGGAAAACCTGAGACCGTTAATGTTGTATCTGTTGCCGTTTGTCGCTTCTGTTGTCCTCGATGTTATTAGGTTAGTAATCAGTGGTGTTGTTGCTGCTACAAGTGTTGTAGCAGCTGGTGTTACTGTTTGCTGCTACCGTTGTTACTGTTGTTGCTGCTGTTACTCTTACTGCTGTTGTCTTTGTTGGTCCTTTCATTGCTGCTGTTGCTGCATGTCTTTCTCAAGAGGGAAACATCACGGAGGCAGCGCTAGTGCTGTGTTGTTGTATGTAAGAGCATCATCATCATCATCATAGTTACCGCACGCCCGTGAACATCATCACCTGTGGAAGCTGCTGCCATCCTATTACCGCATCACACGAATTGGGCAGCGGTGACCTGAGGCGAGGGAATTACCCACGACCACCACCATTATTACAGGATGACCTCACTCCTCATCTTGCATTACTATTGTCCACCCACACCACCAACACCAACCTACCCCACCACTGTTACCGCCTCCACCACCACCACCACCCTTACCTCACCACTTCCTTACCTCCCGCTCCACCAACACAGTGACTCCACCCCACATCCACCAACGTAAGCGACCTCACTCCGGGTCGTGCACGGCAACGCTCCCCCTACCCTCCACCCAAACCCCCCACCACCACCATTGCACCACCCTCAGTCGTGCTCTTCCTGCGCGCCCCCGTCTGTCACCCATATATCTTGCCTCTAATTACAGTCATTAACCGACAGGTTGACAGGTGGACAAAGTACGCCTCATTTGTTGTGGCGCTGCGTGCCCCAGCTGCTTGTGATCGCCGACGCAAGGATAAAAACGACTTGTGTTCAGTTCGGCAGGATTAGTCTCTGTTCGCCATGACGACCAATTACATTATCTATATACTTGGCCTGTCCGTTTGTCTGAATGTGCATATATATTTTTTTTTGATGATGAAATGGGTGTTTTGTTGGTCCGTCATCGCCAAATGGTCAGACTAGTGGTTTGGTGATGATCCGATGGTTTGATGATCATCTGAGGATTAGATGGTTAGCCTAAGATTGGTTGGTTGATCAACGTGTGACTGGATCATCAGTTGGCGATTGGTATAAACAGTAGAACGTATGATGATTACTTCTTCCTTGGCAGCCAGGGAGGTAATGACATGATTAATTTTTTGGACGACTGAATGACGCAGAAATTAGGAAATGTGTTAATCTGGTCATTATTTGAAGTGCGAACGAAGGCGATATGATGGTTCGGGTCGAATTATACTTCACTGGAAGCCATGCAGTTGGGAATGACAAAGGAAAGAAGGAAGGAAATTCCACAGCCTCGTTGTTTGGGTGAGAGGAAGAGGTATCATGATGGCCATTCCTCGTTTACCAGCGCCATCTCTCTTCGCGATAGTCCTCACATTGTTCCAGCACTGTTCCGTACCAGACCCCTTCATCCTTTCCTTGCCATGCCACACCTCACGACCCTTCCGAAGAGCCAAGCTCCACTGAATGCCCTCAGCACGTTCTCGCTGGTCGTACTCCATCCTCTACCGTGGCTTTACCAGCTCCCTTCCCCTACCCTTCCGTCAGCCCCCAGCCCAAGTGTTGTCCCGACCACTTGTCATTCCCTGTTAACTAGCTCTTAGAACATCATTGCCAGCCCTCATTCCATGCTAGGCAGCCCTTGGACCGTACTTACTAGCCCTCATTCCAATCCTTCCAGCCCTCGAGTCATCCTTACAAGCCCGGTACTTAAGGTCGCCCTTGTCAGCCTGCCAAGCCCCCTTCCACGGCAGTTCACGTGGGCCTAACGAGCCGGTAATGGTCAGGTCTTTTATAGGTAGGTTTATCAGAAGCGGTGGTTTACCCGGTGCCCGCCACAGGTAATTAGGAGGTAGCCAAGTGGGTAATGGCCGACCTCGGACCTCACAGCGCCTCCCAGTGGCCAAAAACATAATTTAACTCAACCGCCTCAATTCACTTTGCATTTTCTACCCCTCTACCATAACGGGGATCTTTATTCATCCATTTTTTTCACTCCATGTTTGAAGTGATTCTTAAGAGCAAAATGGAGGCCACATCCGTCGTAGGGGGTCAGGTATGTATACCACTCTTGCTTTTACCGCTATACTCCGGGGGTAATCGCTGTTATAACCTGACGAACTTCCTCCCCCTTGTCCCCCTCTCTCTCTCTCTCTCTCTCTCTCTCTCTCTCTCTCTCTCTCTCTCTCTCTCTCTCTCTCTCTTAGAAATTCACAGACTTATTCATGCGAGGAGGGAGTGTGTAGAGCCGGCCGGAGCACGGGTCACTTGTGAGGGAAGAACAAGATGACGAAGGTCGTCAACTGCGGTATGAAATGTTTGTGCAGTGACCTTAGCAATGGGAGGGTCGTTTGTAGGGAGGCTGTGTAGATGTGTGTTTGTAGAAGGGACGTGGTGTTAGATTTGGGTGTAGAGGGGTGTGGGGAGGGTTAGTGTGGGTGTGGATGTCGAGGGGCCGTGGTCTAGGGTTGGATGGAAAGTGGAGAGGATGTGGTTTAGGTTTGGGTGTTGAGGGCGACATTGTAGGTTTGGGTGTAAAGGTCTCGGATTGTGGACGGTTTGTATAGAAGGCGGGAGCACGGATGGTGAGGTCGGGAGACCCATTGTTGGGGAGTATATGGAGAGGCATTGTGCAGGGTTGTGTGTAGGAGGTTGTTATTATTTGAGAGAGAGAGAGAGAGAGAGAGAGAGAGAGAGAGAGAGAGAGAGAGAGAGAGAGAGTCTTGGTGTATGTGTAGGGGGCCCCCAGTGTGTAGGGGGCCCCCAGTGTGTAGGGGGCCCCCAGTGTGTATGGGGCCCCCAGTGTGTAGGGGCCCCCAGTGTGTATGGGGCCCCCAGTGTGTAGGGGGCCCCCAGTGTGTAGGGGGCCCCCAGTGTGTATGGGGCCCCCAGTGTGTAGGGGGCCCCCAGTGTGTATGGGGCCCCCAGTGTGTATGGGGCCCCTAGTGTGTAGGGGGCCCCCAGTGTGTATGGGGCCCCCAGTGTGTAGGGGGCCCCCAGTGTGTATGGGGCCCCCAGTGTGTATGGGGCCCCCAGTGTGTATGGGGCCCCCAGTGTGTAGGGGGCCCCCAGTGTGTAGGGGGCCCCCAGTGTGTAGGGGGCCCCCAGTGTGTATGGGGCCCCCAGTGTGTATGGGGCCCCCCAGTGTGTAGGGGGCCCCCAGTGTGTAGGGGGCCCCCAGTGTGTAGGGGGCCCCCAGTGTGTAGGGGGCCCCCAGTGTGTAGTAATTACACATTTGTCCTGTACTGGGAGGGAGTTCTGCACTCGTGGGGCCGTCCACCTCCCCCCAAGTCTCTTGAACTTTCCCTACCGACGAGAAACTTTTTAAACTTGTGTATGCTGTCCGCATTCAGTATCTCATAACAAAGTTTATTTCATTCTTGCCTTATCCTTATCATGTAGAAGCAGCTCTTCACGTATTTTCTAACGAAGATTTTTAGTTAATTTCATTGTAATAGCCTCTGGTTTATTTATCCTTCCATTTTTGGAAGAACTGGTCACTGTCTTCCGTCATCAAGTCAAAATAAAACTTTGAAAGGTCGGGGTGATCAGGTAACTCCTCACTCTTCTCTTTTCCATTGTGGAAAAATTTAGCGCCTCAATCTTTTCCCATTGCGCAATAAAAGTGGCACAGCTCACCTTCACTGTACATACGATTATCATGACCCGTTCTACGTCACGGGAGTGCACGGAACACCAAGAACCAGAGGGCGGGACCTGATACGACGAACACCTGGCGAATCTGAACAGGAAAATGGGATCTGTTTATTCTTCAATTCTCCCCCGCGTGGTGACGGAGGACAAATCAACTTCCCTGCTGACGACGTCCAGACATTCCCAGAACAGACAAGCATCAAGTTGGCGTAAGGGTGGGGAGGAGGAGGAGGGAGAGAATGTGGAGGATCTCTCTCTCTCTCTCTCTCTCTCTCTCTCTCTCTCTCTCTCTCTCTCTCTCTCTCTCTCTCCTACAACCACGGACTCTTGTTCTTCAGCAGTTTTACAAGCAGCCGAGGAACCCCCGGGGGCTTTCAGCCTGGCTCAGCCATAGACGCTCTCTCTCTCTCTTTCTCTCTCTCTCTCTCTCTCTCTCTCTCTCTCTCTCTCTCTCTCTCTCTCTCTCTCTCTCTCTCTCGTGTCCCCCAAACGGAGGCAGACGTGTTTGCGCGAGAGCCAGATATATTCGAATTATCGCCATTATTACGTGATAATTCGTCGAACTCGGTTCGGAGTCACGGCTGAGGTTAGGTTAGGTTAGGTTAGGTTAGGTTAGGTGAGGTTATAGAGCTGACCCACCAGCCGAAGTGACCGTAACCGGACGTAACATAGCCTTAACAGACTTTAATCTGGCGTGGTCTAAACTCCCTAGCGCGCCCGAACCTGAGGTAATTAACTAGCCGGGCCTCATCCCGCATAAGGTAATTAACTAGCCGGGCCTCATCCCGCATAAGGTAATTAACTAGCCGGGCCTCATCCCGCATAAGGTAATTAACTAGCCGGGCCTCATCCCGCATAAGGTAATTAACTAGCCGGGCCTCATCCCGCATAAGGTAATTAACTAGCCGGGCCTCATCCCGCATAAGGTAATTAACTAGGCAGGCCTCATCCCGCATAAGGTAATTAACTAGCCGAGCCTCATCCCGCATAATGAATCTTAATTCGAGGCAAAGGTAAGAGTCTGGTACCTTTTTTCCCCCCTCCTCTCTTCTTCAGAGAGGGTGTACAGTACACAGCCATTTAAAATGTCCAAACGGAATAAAAAAAAAAAAGAAGGGAATTTGCATCTTGTTCAGCATAGCGATTAAGTCTTCGTGGTGGGGATGGGGTGGGGGAATGGACGGGCGCTTCCCACGTTGCTGTAAAAATCCTCAGAAACCGACCCTAATTAAAGTGATGGTATCCCAACAGTAATGTGGAGGTTAATGGATGCGGCGAAGTGAATTTCAATTTTATTGGCGCAATTAAGAGGGCTGGCTAGAGAGAAAAGTCGCGTTTAGAAAATGAGAAAATGGCCAGTAGTACCGCTGGAGGGCTGTGGAGAGAGAGAGAGAGAGAGAGAGAGAGAGAGAGAGAGAGAGAGAGAGAGAGAGAGAGAGAGAGAGACATGGCGGGTTCCTTCTCGGGTCGTGCTCGCGTCTTCCGCTGCGAACCCTCGTTGCTCCAGGAGGTTCGTGTTGTCTCGCGTGTGTGTCGCCTCGCCAGATGGTTGTAGCTGGGTGTTTCCGTGCTTTGAGGAAGCGACGGAGTCCATCTCTCGCATGATATCATCGCCTCTTGTCCATTTTCGGTATTTGAACTAAGTCCCTCGCATGTGTTAGCTTCCTGCCCCCAAGCGAGGGTGTCAGGCTTGGGGGGGCACAACACTTGGCTCCTGTTTTTATTCGCTGTTGTGTTGAACACCAAAGTACTGACCTGCCTACCTGACCTGTGTGACTACCCTGGGGACTGACCTGGCTACCTGACCTGTGTGTGACCACCCTGGGACTGACCTGGCTACCTGACCTGTGTGACCACCCTGGGACTGACCTGGCTACCTGACCTGTGTGACTACCCTGGGGACTGACCTGGCTACCTGACCTGTGTGTGACCACCCTGGGGACTGACCTGGCTACCTGACCTCTGTGTGATGACCACCCTGTTACTGACCTGGTTGGCTGACCTGTGTGCCCCTGTGGTAGCATCGTCGACGACGACGACGCCCTGGCGCCCCCCATTTCCTCCTGGCCACCCCCGAGGGAGGACCTGGTTGGCCGACGTGTGGCCATAAAGCGTCATAAACCCCCACTTCGCCGTGTAAGTGGCGAGTGTTTGCATAAGATTACCGGCACGTTCAGGTGGTGGAGCAGGTGTGCTCCCAGGCAGCCCCATGTGCTTTTATTGGCGCTTCCAAGTGTATATTCCCAGCGCGTCGGCAGGTACGTCCTCGCCGTGTGTGTGTGTGTGTGTGTGTGGTGTGTGTGTGGGTGTAATTGTTTTCGGACCCTTAACCCTTTTCTTTCTCTGTATGCCTTCTCTGCTTTTGCTGTAGGCCTGAATATGCATTGTAATATATATATATATATATATATATATATATATATATATATATATATATATATATATATATATATATGAAAGGGGTCCAGTGGGATATTCCCTCAAAGCCCAGTCCTCGTTCTAACGCTACCTCGCTGACACGGAAATGGCTAATAGCATGAAGAAAGAAGAAAACAGAGAGAGAGAGTTACGGTTCTGCTGCTTGTTTATGTAAAGAGAGGAGGCTTTCACTTAATTTTGCTCAGGTATTTTGCTTTGGTCAAGAGATTGACCAAATCCATACACTATATCCAACTCTTAGAAATCCCCCTCTTCCACCCCGAGAGGACCTGTTGGCCGACTGTGGCCATAAAGCGTCATAAACCCCACTCGCCGTGTAAGTGGCGAGTGTTTGCATAAGATTACCGGCACGTTCAGGTGGTAGCAGTGTGCTCCCAGCAGCCCATGTGCTTTTATTGCGCTTCCAAGTGTATATTCCAGCGCGTCGGCATGGGGTGGGTTTATTTTTGTTGTCTGTAATTGTGTTCGACCCTACCCTTGTCTTTCTCTGTAGCACCGCGGACCTGAAATGCTGAACACACACACACACACACACATACACATAGAGGTTACCGGTCTCTGCTTGCTTGTTATATGTAAAGAGAGTGAGGCATTTCTACTTAAACATTTTTTGCTCAGGTATTTTGCTTTGGTCAAGAGATTGACCATAATGCATACACTATATCCATACTCTTAGAAATCCCACGTACGTATTCCACCTCCCTTATCTCCCTGTAATACACAGCCTCCCCCTCTATGCACACATACGTAACATACAGTTGCGCCATGTCCTTGTCTTCAACCCTGCACTTTGCACGAAGGTGGACATGGAGGGGAGAGCTTATCTTTTTTTCTAAACGTGCGTTACGACCCATGTTGAGCTTTAGCGTCGGGGGGGACCCGGACCGCTAAACACAGCCCCGCAAAAACGATAGGAATTTTGCCCTGTGTGTGTGTGTGTGTGTGTGTGTGTGTGTGTGTGTCTCCTTCACCGCTCCTGTGTCACCCCTCGTCCGTAACCACACGCGTTTTCCCCTTTGACGGGGGACACGCGTTCAGCTGGGCCGAACCGAACCTCCGGAGATGGGCGCGCGTGCACGACATCCGTCATAAGCTCACGTCCGCCATACCAAACTTAAGAAGAAACCTGAAAGACAAAAAAACAAAAAAAAAAAAAGAAAAGACGAAGAAAACTCATCACATCTTAATGAGCGTGGCATTCCCGTTTACCTGCGTGAAACTGTGTGCCATTCTCCCCCCCTTCCGCCACATCCCTCATTTGCATACGGGAAAGTTGCAGGAAGCAGACGCCTGTAAACCATCGTAGCTACGTAATAGATGCGTAAAAGATATTCGAGAGGGAGGGAGGGGGTGCTCCTCCCCGTCCGGGCCCTAGCCCTGATCCCCCTGTCTTTTATCTCTTGCCAGAGGTTGGAGGATAAGTGATGGTCGTATTGTGTGCTAATAACCCCCAGCTAAGGGCTCAGGAGTCGTCCCTCCCGCCTCGCCATGCAGGCAGCGACGTCGACTAGGTTTATGGTCGTGGTTCGTGCCGTTGCGACAGCCACGACCACCAGTTGCGACTTGTAAGCCCTCCAGGTAACACCCAGCCTCACAGGTGACCCACAGTTGTCACACACACTGCACACACACACACACACACACACACACACACACACACACACACACACACACACACCGTGCGCACATCTGCCGCCCAACGAACACATACACAGACACACTCCAAATGTTATTCACGTATGCCAGACACCCGACACCTCATACATGACACGTACACAGATCTAACACACACGACACATATACCTGACAACTCTAAGATCACACAAAGCTGATACAACTTACTGGACGGGATCACCAGAGTCAAGTCACACACACACACACACACGCACACACACACACACACACACACACACACACACACACACCTCTGAAAACCTCCCATCGCCTCTCCAGAGTAGGAGCCACGTCACCTGACCCCTCCCTACTCAGTATGAAAGCAGCTCTGCTTCTCCCTGGACCATTAGCTGTCCTCCTCCTCCGTGCCCGTTCCCTCCCTTTCCACCCACACCAGCGAGGCCGCATGCGGAACAAAGCTGTGGCAACAAGCGTGCAAACACCCCATTCAGGGCGACCTTCCTGTTTATATAGCCTCAAACAATGAGGCCGGTGTGCCGGGTCCATTAAACGGGGGGGTGAGGGAGGGATGGGGGGGGGGGGGTGTTGTCTCATAATAACCCACCCCTGACCCGCACCAAATTGCGTTACGACTACAGTTGGCACATACACCACATGGGTCCAGCTGGGGCGTCGCCTCCAGCCCGCCCGCCCGCCCTCTCCTGCGGGTTTCTCTCTCTCTCTCTCTCTCTCTCTCTCTCTCCGGTCGAGAGGGAGCGCCTTGCCCTAGCGCTCTGCCCGTTGCCAGGAAGGGAACAGTAATTGTCGTCCTAGGGGGACTTGTCGATGGGTACTCAATGGGGATGTCTGGTTGCCTGTTATTTTTTTCCCCCGGCGTTGCATTACCTGTCTTTTTCATTTTCTTTCTTCTCGTCAGAGATGTGCATCTATCTCTCTTACTTGGGGTGTTGGTCGTTCTCCAGAACCGCATCCCTGTCTCTTTACATTTTGTCTGAAAGTGGGTGGGTGTCTTTTCGTGATGCCTACCTGTCTATTTTTGGGTTGCCTGCCATTTTCTAAGGATGCATCCTCCTCTCCTTTTTTTTTTGGGGGGGGGGGGGGTACCTCTCATTTTCTAGGGGTACAGTCCTTGGTCTAAGGGTTGCACAACTTTCCTTCTTTACCCCCTTGGCACCATCCTTGGTTTTTCCCCACTTTCTCTCTGGCTTCAACCCATCCTCTATCAATCACCACCTTCTCTCATCTCTTCTCTCTTTCTAAAAGTGTATCCAGTCCCTCTGGCGGTACTGAACTCCCCATAGATTTACCTTTCTTCACCTAGGGTAGTTACCTTTCGTAAGCTTTTTTTTTTTTGTAGTCTACCGTAGGGGTGCCTCCCTATCTCTGGGGGTGCCTCCCTATCTCTGGGGGCATCTCCCCTCTTCAGGAACCTAACCTCCTCTCTTCGTGGTGATAAGGTCCAAAGCTGTTGAACTTTTATTATAACATTTTTAACGTCTTGCGCCTAATGGTCCCCCCTCGAACTATAAGAACACATCTCTCGTACCTGACGGAGGTGTGTGTCAAGCAGGCATGACGAAGACGGAGGAGCGACCAGGGGACCTCACGGCGGGGATCCCTAGGTTGAGGGGGGGGGGGGGAGGTTCCTATCGCGCCACCTACCTGGTGGGCCGGGCGCCTCAGCCTGCCACCAGAGGGTGAGGTGTGTAGGTAGCATGGCTTCATGTGGGATATCCCCCAGTGATGACCCCCTGGGATTGCTGTCGACCTCTCTCTCTCTCTCTCTCTCTCTCTCTCTCTCTCTCTCTCTCTCTCTCTCTCTCTCTCTCTCTCTCTCTCTCTCTCTCTCTCTCTCTAATGTCTTGCTCCTTCTCATCCCCCCGTCTCCTTCCCTTCGACCTCAGGCTTCTCTCCATACCCAGTGGGTCCTCTCCCATATCCCATCTCCTCCCCCATAACCCTGACCCCTTCCCCATCCCCCATCTCCATCTCCCCTCGTTGTAACCCTGGTTCCTCACTCTCCCCCAATCTCTCCCCAGTATCAACCCTCTAGTACCTCTCCTCCTCCTCCCACGTCACGTCAAAAGCCAAGCAGGTCCTGGGCCGGCCCACCCCGCCAGCAGCGTATTTATCCTCCCCATGTGTGCCTAACTTGATCACATTTACACAGGAGGCGGTTCGTGGTCCAGGCGCTTGTAAGACGCCACTTGCAGTAGTAAAATCATTTTCTTATCATGGAAGAACGTAACAGCCCCCCCCCCTCCCCCCGTCTCATCTTCTTATCATGGAAGAACGTAACAGCCCCCCCTCCCCCCGTCTCATCCCCTCCATCCTCATTATAAAGGTTTTTGACGTTCAGGATCCAGAGAGTTCAGACTGAAACGAAAAGAGAAAGAGAGGAAGAAACAATGCCGCTAGATCGGAGTTTTAAAGCTTGTTTTAGGAACTGATGTGGCGAGTTACGGAAGCAAAGTTGTTCTGTGCTGTGTCACAGTTTCAAGGTCTGTATAGTTCGTATGTTTTCAGAGTCTGCTTAGTTTGTATGTTTTTAGGGTATGTATAGTTCGTATGTTTCAGGGTCTGTATAGTTCGTATGTTTCAGGTTCTGTATAGTTCGTATGTTTTCAGAGTCTGCATATTTCGTATGTTTTTAGGGTCTGTATAGTTCGTATGTTTCAGGGTCTGTTTAGTTCGTATGTTTTCAGGGTCTGAATAGTTCGTATGTTTCAGGGTCTGTAACAGTCACTCATAGATCTATCTTACGTCGTGTTCGCAAATACTACTGAAACACCCCTTTTCCCCGTATTTTACGTGGTTTGTGTTGAAAGAAGAACACCAGTGAGGGAATAGCTTTGTTGTGTGATAACGTAAAATATTTTCAAGTCTGTGTTACGTACCATTTTGGAAGACACATTTTTTCCCTTTAGAGTTGATTCATTTTTCAAATAATTCACATCAGATCAATAGAAGAAAGAACTGTTTTCTATTAGTCTGGCAAAAAATAGAAATGAAAAAAAAAAATATTACAGTTTCCACTTCTGTCGTGCAAAATGAACTCGATTTAATTAAGGGAGATCAAAAAGTTGTAACCTCTTGCCAAAGTGCATTTGAGAACTGTTTCCTTCAGAGTATAAAAGTTAAAAGGATCTTATTGCGACACTTCTTTTTTTATCCATGGAGTCAAATTGCCATTGGTCGCAAAAAAAAACAAAAAAACATCGAAGTTTGGTACGGTATTTACTAGTCAGAAGTGCTGGATATTGTGGGTTCGAGTTCTTACGAGTGGCTGAAATTAAGATACCGGGTTGTAGGTTGTAGTCCACCATATTAAGTGGACTTGCGTTCCAGTGGACTGGGACGTGTGCGTGTTCCTCTTGTCCACTTGGCATGGTCGAGCGTAGTAAAGTGACTCCACTGCATTAGTTGAGCCACGCACCATCCTAGCTACGCACCATCCTGGCTACGCACCACCATGGCTACGCACCATCATGGCTACGCGCTATCCTGGCTACGCACCATCATGGCTACGCACCATCCTGGCTACGCGCCATCATGGCTACGCACCACCATGGCTACGCACCACCATGGCTACGCACCACCATGGCTACGCACCCTCCTGGCTACACACCATCCTGGCTACGCACCATCATGGCTACGCACCATATCCTGGCTACGCACCACCATGGCTACGCACCATCATGGCTACGCACCATATCCTAGCTACGCGCCATCATGGCAACGCACCATCCTGGCTACGCACCACCATGGCTACGCACCATCATGGCTACGCACCATCATGGCTACGCACCAGTCATGGCTACGCACCGTCATGGTATTCTTTACGCTACCTTTATCGGGGCCGCGTGTGTGCTCAATCGTTATGTCTCCTTCAGGAGACCGGAAGATACATTATCCCGTTCCACCTACCGCTGCTCTCAAATGGCCGGAAAGATCGGTGGTCTGTCTCTGCAGGTCTGGAACTCTGCGTCTCTTTCCCCCTGTACTGCGAAGGCCAGTGGGTTAGCGTTATCTTGACTGCCAGTCGCCTGGGGGCCGTCGCGTCTCATCATAGGGAGGGAGGGAGGTGCGGTAATAGCCTCATCGGGTCGAATATCCATGACGGTCCTTAATTTCGGGTCCACGAGAGCTTAGAGCCGGGGTTGGCCGATGGTTGTTCCGTCGCTCATAGCGTCCGTCTCCCACCGCGGAGCGGGCGGCCCAGCGTCGCACCTCGTCCGCTGGGAGGAGGCGGGCCGACCGGCCAGGCCAGCACCACCTTGGGTAAAGGGTTCTTCATTTATGTGCGGTTGGGTTTCCTCTACGCTGCGACCAAGCTGTGCGTTTCCAGCTTGATCCGCCTCACAGCTGCGGTGCCTCGGGTGGCTGCCGGTGTGATGGCTTGGTATCATCCCGTGTCGCCGGGGTTGGTGTGTGGGTGCACGACGAGCTAGGATGTTTGTTGGGCCAGTGGAGGACAGCAATGTAGACCCCGTCCAGTTGGTAGCATCTCCCCCATTCTCTCTCTCTCTCTCTCTCTCTCTCTCTCTCTCTCTCTCTCTCTCTCTCTCTCTCTCTCTCTCTCTCTCTCTCTCTCTCTCTCTCTCTCTCACGTACGTCTCCCAATTCCCAGCGGCATATTTATTTTTCCTCCTGAATTCTTCTCGTTTTCTTAAGTCTCCTCAAGGCTCAAAAAAAAATTTTTTTTTTCTCCACCATATTTATCTTTTCTGAATCATCGTGATTCTACCTCTGTTTTCACAGCACCGTCCTCCCGTGGAGCCTTTACAGCTTATGCCTTTTTTTTTTATATATTTGTGTGTTTTATGGCCACTTTAAGCCTACTTCTTCCGATCGGTTTAAGGTTACTTTCCCGGATATTTTATATTTATTTCATGTCGATGAAAATCTTAAAACATTTTTGCAATATCTTCACCAGTTGCACAAACCTGTAACCCTTTTTTTTTTTTTTTAACAGTTCTCAGTTTTAACATTTCCCCAGATTCAGTGGGAAGAATCCTTGTTCATCAGTCGTATCTTATGTCATAGTGTAAACCCAGCCTCGCGAAGGATTTAACTGATGAATAAAGTAATTCCATTCAACCCCTTTTGACACCGAAGTGCCTGCTATATTTTCACAGTTCCGATGTTGCAGGGCGTTACTAACGTGAGCATTTCAGAGCGGGAGGTGGAGCAGGGTGTCCCCCGTCTCGTTGAAGGCGTACGGCGATAGACAGCAACTGGTACTCCCACACACACACACACACACACACACACACCCCGAGGCCTAGCCGTCATGATGGACTCTCTGGTGACCTCACTGTGGTCTTTCTTTCTTTTTTTTTTTTTTCTTCTTCCTCGTGGATCACAGTATGTTTACGCAACAGGTGAATAAGTATTAGTTGCTTTAAGATCTTCTTGCTTACTACACACACACACACACACACACACACACACACACACACACACACACTCGTCAGATCTCTCAGCGTCTCTGCAAAGGTGGTCTCCCCCCCCCCCCCTCTCTCTCTCTCTCTCTCTCTCTCTCTCTCTCTCTCTCTCTCTCTCTCTCTCTCTCTCTCCCCCGACTTAATTCACTGGCCATTTTAAAGCTGGAGATTATGATCTTCGCAGCTGGTCGCTTTCAGCCATTTCCTCGACCCATTTTAAGCCGCTGATTAAAAGGTCTCCAAGGAGAACGCCCGGTTTCCCCCCCCGGCTAGGTATCAGCACTCATCTGTTGGCTACGATGCCATAACGTTGTTGAATGTCGTCCCAGGGGGGATGAGGAACTTCCATGGCGCATGCTCATTAGCCGCAAGGGTTGAGGGACTTCACCCAAGGCGTCTGTTCATGACAGCCAGGGAGTCACTGCCCAGGACCCTACCTCGCCAGCGCTTGAAGGCGGAGGGTAGACGTGCCGACATGAGGCTGGAGGTCTGGCGCGCAGAGGATAGCGTGCCTGCTAGCAGAACGCTAATTCCATACGAAGCTAATGTAGGTAACTCCACACGAAACAAGTAGAACGCTAACAGAACTCTAAAACTCCCATGCAGCCGCTGACGCAACGGTGACTCCATACGAAGCTAACGGAACTCAAATACAGAGCGCAGCTGACTGACGACACCTGACGATATAGTAAACATAAAGTATCGGAGCTCGGCCGCTAGGGGGAAAGGGGGTTGTCGAGGGAAGGGGGAGGATGGGATGGTTATGCCGAAGCATTACCCATCATAAACATCATCTCATGCACGATAAACATGGCTCGTATCTGACACACTGGCGTCCAGTAATGTTCTCAAATAAGTAAATACGCCGGGTAAAAGGGTTTCACACGTGCCCTCGACCGAGAACTGAAGTTTGGCAAACACGAGGGAGCGTGGCCAACAGAAAGCCCCGTTGTCTGATGGACACTAAAAGTTTATTATTCAGCCAACACCTCCGGCCGGGCGTCACTGGTGCCTCGCACAACACACCAGGGCGCGACTGATGGCAGCTAATATGAGCTCCTCTTAAAGGGATTATATTCATAAAACCACTTCGAGTGGGCGACCCAGTGAGAGCACACGGGGGGGAGGGGGGGGGGGGGCTATACACCACCGCCTTCTGCTGCCTGCTCAAGATGAGGACGTCCGCTCCGGTGTGTTTTAAATCTCCTGCTTGATTCCCTGGGTCTTGTTGTTGGCCGGGCGTGTTCCCTACCTCCTCGTTGCCACAAGAAGATGGTGGAGATTATTCCTTTTAGCTAGCAGACTGTCCGTCAGGACCTGTGGTGGGTCAGTTGAATAATATCCAACCACAGTGATGTTTATTTCACACCAATACAGTCCTTGTCAACAATGCCCCAGCGCCGCACAGGAGTGCTTAATGAGCCATCGACGTCACCCCGGGGTTAGCAAGTGGCGCCTCAGTGTACCTGCGCCTCCATGTAATTAGCCATTGTGTGTGGGTGCCGGGGTGACGTTGACTGTGCGGCCGGCCCCAGCCGTCCATGCATCACATCCAGCTTGCCTCACACCCGCCCCATCACCTGCTGAAGCCTCCCCCACCTCCCTCACGCCCCTTTGTCGCCTCTTAGATCCTACACCTTTAGGGGCCCCCCCTCTCTCTCCCTCGACACCACCCCTCTAATGTCCACCCTTTCCCTTGATTCCAAGTCCCTCATTTGTACACTTTTCCCTCGATGCTGTGCCCTAAAAGTCCTTTCCCCACGTAGGACCTTCCACCCTTGCTTCCTTTTCTCTCTCTGGTCTCTCCCTTTCTTATTAGCTTCTCCCCTCTGCATCTTTCCCACACCCGCTCCTCTCCCTAACGTCTCTTGCTTTCTCCCCTCTCTGTCCTCCCTCCCTCCCTCCGCCACCCTATTGCTTCCCAGCTCCCGTACCTCGCCCTCCAGACGCCCCCTGCTGGCACCTCTGCCGTCCCATAACGAGCTCCCCCATGCCACCTGTCCTATTACCTGTGACAGCGATAGTAAGCAGCTCCTGACGACACAAAAATGCTCCCTAGGGGGCGTGAGGTGAGGAGGGTGCGAGATGCAGGGATGCAGGGGAGCTGAAACAGAGAGACAGAGGGAAGTAGAGAAAGAGAGAGGGAGTAGATAGTAGACGAGAGAGCTCAGGGGGGGAGTAGATAATGGCTTTAAGATAGCCTCGGTATATGTGGACGAAGACAGAAGAGGGAGGGGGAAAAAAAAAAGAGAGATGAAAATAAAAGATTTATTTTTTTGCCCTCAGGTAGATCCTGAGAGAGAGAGAGAGAGAGAGAGAGAGAGAGAGAGAGAGAGAGAGAGAGAGAGAGAGAGAGAGAGGAAAACAGTGTTTGTGCTAATCACGAGGGAGTTAGATCAACAGGGGGAGGAGGGCCGGACGGGGGGGCGGCGTGAAGCACCACCACCTTACCTCGTCTGCTGCTATCCACCTCCAGCACTTGCCACTAATTTCCCCGGGGAGACGTCCGCAAAATCCTCCGACCATGAACTGAGACTTTCTCGTCAGGAAATACTCACATTTGTAGCATCGAATATACATGTACCGTGGCGAGGGTTCGAACCCGTGCGCCTGCACTACTCATAACTTCTTTTTTCTTCGCCTGCTTTAGCTTGCAATGTCTCGGTGAAACTTAAAAATGATTATTTGCAGAGTTATTTTTTTTTCGTTTGTGACTCTTTTGGGTACATTGGCGTTCTGGAGAAAGGATTGGACATCAGACTTCGATCAAATTTATATTGTTTCTTTCGTATAACATCCTTTAAATCACAAGAGTCTGTTGTGTATAGGAAGTGAAGAATTAAAAGAAATACGACAGATTGGCAGATGCTGAAAAAAAAACAAGAGGACAAATTCAAGATAGAAAGGGGCAGAGAACTGGGATCTTTATCCGAGGCGAAAGTATAAAAGCGTTTGCACTTCGTAAGTGATTTGCTGGAAGATGATGTATGTTTGGACACACGAGGAACAAAGAACAAGAGAACTGAAGCGGTTCTGTTTCGACGACGTAAACGTTGCGTTACGTAGGCTCCTGCTGTGGCTGTGGCCCTCGTGTTGTCGCCGGCATAACTCGCCGTTAATGGAGACTCCTGCTGTGTCCGCCGCTTCTGCTGAGGCAGTCGGTGCTCATCTTCCTCTTCCTCTTGGTGGCACTAGTGGTGGTGTTTCTGCTGATGTCGTTGACACTCCTCCTCCTCCTCCTCCTCCTCCTCCTCCTCCTCCTCTCCTTCTTCTTCTTCTTCCTGCTCCTGCTGGTGCTGTCCCCGCTTCCTTCATCTCTGTGTCCGTGATGATCTTTCTGTCTCACCTGCGTTTGATTTTCTATTGTCTTTGCCCTCCGCCTGATGTTTGCATGCGTCCTCCACAGCTCATGCTGCTGCTGCTGCAGCTGCTGTGTTTGGTGATGCTGCTGTACATGGGGTGTTGACGATGGTGTTCACGTCGCCGCTGCAATTGTTCAAGTTTTAACTGCTGTTGTAGGTGCCCTTTTGTCCCAGCTACTGCTGTTGTAAATCTCTGTTGTCGCTTGTGTGCCACCCTGTTATCACTGCTGGTTCCCGTGCTATCTGTCGTACGCGGGAAGACAGATGAGAGAAGACCTTGATGGTCTGTGACGAGGTTACGTGTTGCAGGACAGTACTTGGGAAGGACATATAACAGAAAATCCGCTGGTTCTCAACGAGGTCATCTGCCGGTGGCAGTACCAGGGAAGGACAGGTAGATAACGTGAGACCCTTGATGGTGGTCTACGACGAGGTTATCCGCGATCTTAAATTCTGGAAGAAACCGGAGAGCAAGCCAGAGGGCGCCACCTCCCTAGCAGTGTCCCATTATCCCTGACGGAGGAAGGTGGGGAGGGGGGGCGCCCTGGCACTCGTGCTTGTGACAGCTGCTGACAAGGGCCTCGGGTCACCACGCATGACGATCTCCCGCTCCCTCTCCCCCCTCGCCCGTCAAACTGCTGCCCGACCGACCGACCGACCGTCTGCCTGCCTGCATGGCCTGCATGACGCCGTCCCGGTTTATGAACAGGGACCCGGCCAATTATCCCCCGCCATACACCGACGAGATCGAGTTTTTCCCCCATTTTTTTTTTTTTTTATGTGGAAGCGAGATTGTCGAGGACCCAGGGTAGAGGACGCGTGTGCCGGAGTGATGGTGGTGCGTGCCAGCGATGGGGTGGTGTTGTGGTGGTGTTCTGTGATGGGTAGGATGGGATGGGGGTGTAGCGATGATAATGATGGGAGAGGCTGAGGGAAAAGCGCCAAGGACTGGCGGAAGAGGGGTGGATGAGTTCATGCAGACAGCGTACCTAAATGTATGGCGGATTATGGGTAGAGAGTGATCAAGAGTTAGGGGCTCCAAGAGTGTAACACTTGCCTCCTTGTATAGCTCAGATGTGTAGTTACTCTCTCTCTCTCTCTCTCTCTCTCTCTCTCTCTCTCTCTCTCTCTCTCTCTCTCTCTCTCTCTCTCTCTCTCTCTCTCTCTCTCTCTCTCTCTCCCTCTGACGAAGACTCGCAGGTAAACGAGGAGGATCGGTCAGACACAAGACCCCCACGCGAGAGGGGAAGGCAAGAAACAAACAAAGCTGCATATAGAGGAGGTCCAGTCAGCGGTATTTACAGGCAGCCCAGCCAGCCTACAATTACCCCGTCCAGCCCTCTGGCTAAACTCTCTACCTGCCCCTACCCCAAGTGCCCCTCTGGAGGGCTAAAGACTCCTCCCCCAGTGGTAAAACTTTGCTCTACGGGCTCTGGGTGCTCCCCCTCCAGTGGTAAACTTGGCGTGTGTGTGTGTGTGTGTGTGTGTACCCGTCTCTGTTCTTAGTTCACTCTCCGGGGAGATTGGGACTTCCCTATTCGTAAACTCGGCTCTCCGGGGGAAGTGACTTGTCTAGAAGTAAACGTGATTCTCTTGGGGTCTAGGTATGGGTATTTCATCCCTAGTGGTGCCTTCCCAGTGGTAAAGTTGTCCCCACCACCCACTCTTACCCAAGGTAACTTCAAAGTAAGGTTTGTATTACTCTCTTGGTAAACTTGGCTTTCGTAATCTTGTTAATATCCACAGCGACTCTTCTAACGGTAAACTTGGCTTTGGTTTACCTTTTCTTTCCCACAGCGACTCTTCTAACGGTAAACTTGGCATTAGTTTACCAATTCTTGCCCACAGCGACTCTTCCCTTTGGTAAACTTAGCTTTTATTCACGCCCTCGCCCTTTATGCCTCCCCAGTGGTATCGATATTTTTCCAGTGCTATGGTTAGCTTCTTTAGCTTTGCTACATCTCTGTTTTACCCCCAGGCCATTCCCCAGTCAGCTAAAAGGTCGTCTTCCGCGGTTTGGTTTACGTAGTTATCCCTTAGCCTCATCCAGTATTAGCCAGACACTTAACGTATAAAAGTAATTGGTGTTACGTAAAAATAATTGGTGCTTAATTGTGCCTTTGGGATATGTTTCGCGTTGAATTATCTTCCATATCGGCATCCATCAGCACTTTAGCGGATGGATCACGTCAGACAGGTTTCTGCTTTTAAGCAAGGCGTACGCGCAGTGCTCACCGCATCCAGAGTACTGGGCATGAGGCGGAGTCTTTGCCCCTGGCAAACCCGACTTTAATTGCCTTAACTTCTGCCGTCATTTCGACAGCCGGGATAACCATTCTCGACTGTGAATCACGCTATTACTGCACAGTAGGATGACTTAACTAAGAGCAGGGACTTATGCTGTGGAGGGATCGCTAGTGATGTTTGACCTGAGGGAAAAATAACGAGCCAGTCAGATCTGAGGAGAATGTGGTGCGATGGGTTTGCCTTCGCCAGAACCACAGGGGGAGATAGAGCGTCGTCTAACCTCCACAAACCTTCTGTAGTGACTCTCCCCCACAACCTCTTTAGAAACCGAACAGAAGTCTCTGCTTCGCTACAACCTCTTAGAAACCCAACAGACATCGGTGTCTATCCTCCACAACCTCTTAGAAACCCAACAGACATCGGTGTCTATCCTCCAAACCCTCTTAGAAACCCAACAGACATCGGTGTCTATCCTCCACAACCTCTTAGAAACCCAACAGACATCGGTGTCTATCCTCCACACCCTCTTAGAAACCCAGCAGACATCGGTGTCTATCCTCCACACCCTCTTAGAAACCCAGCAGACATCGGTGTCTATCCTCCACACCCTCTTAGAAACCCAGCAGACATCGGTGTCTATCCCCCTTAACCCCACAGAAACCCAACAGACATCTGCACCTCTCTAGAGATAACCCCACGAAAGCCCAGCAGACATCTACTGCCTCCGTCCCACCCTCGCCACACCAACGCCAAATGATTAGCTTGAAGCAGACGGGGAGGCACTCACTCCTCCTCCCCAAAGTTTACCTCGCGAATATCCAGATGGCGCTCACGTGTTGTGTGTCTCCCGGAAATAATTCAGAAGCCGGCGATGTGATCAACATAAATTACCCTGAGCACATTAGCGTGTTGTCCCCCGGTACCGAAAATGTGTGAGAGCGAGCGCAGAGAGAGTTTTCCGGAGATCCGGAACTTCCCTCTAATTCTTCTCCTTCTTTACATGACTGCTTTTGGGAGTATGTTGCTGAGCGGGAGGGGGAGGGCGCGGGGTTTGAGCCTCCGTTATTATTTTTTTTTTCCCCTTCGTTGTTGATCGTCTCTCATAGCTGCTGGATCCGTAGCTTCGCCTCCTGGTTAGTTCTACAAGCAGTGCAGTTGTCTGACTGAGACGTTGCGCAGAGAAGTGTGTGTGTGTGCGTGTGCGTGTGTGTGTGTGTGTGTGTGTGTGTGTGTGTGTGTTTGAAGACTGGATTGGAAAAACAGAGGAATGACATGATTGTTTCACAAGTACCCACCAGAGCTGGAAGGTGAGGGAATCTCTCTTCTCTCTCTCTCTCTCTCTCTCTCTCTCTCTCTCTCTCTCTCTCTCTCTCTCTCTCTCTCTCTCTCTCTCTCTCTCTCTCTCTCACACACACACACACACACACACACACACTTATAACGTCACTCATGTAATCAGTCGACATTCTCCTGCCTTAAAAGTTCCCCCATTTCCCCCCGCGTCAGTGTACTACTTGCATCAGTTGCGGACACCACCATGATATATCTTACGAGACCTTCCTCTGCCTTGACTCAGCCACCTGAGAGATGGGACGCTGGACTCTTGCCTTCAAGCCAGGAGCACAGATGCCTGCTACAGTCCATGACGTGTGTGTGTGTGTGTGTGTGTGTGTGTGTATTTTATGCGCCCCTGTTTGCCGGACACAAGCTCGGAAAAGTACAAATTGCGTCGTTGGAATGGAAGGAAAACGAGAGTTTGATGATTGTAACAGACAAACTAGGAATCGTTAGTCATTAGGGAAACTTCTTCTAGTTCTGGATCTAATCACCCGACTTGGTGATTAACTACAGTCCATCTGATTACGCAGAGTGAAGCGTGTGAGAATTACTCGTTCGTCGTTTTAAGACAAAAGGATGAAAAAGTCTTGGTTATCTTGATGTGATCAGGTTTCACGGCTGAAGAATAATCGTATATGTGTATATACTTACAGGACGAACCAAAATCCTCGAAGGCTGGAAATAAAAGCGAGAGTGTGAAAATGGGAACCATAGATCAACCGGTCTCTCTCTCTCTCTCTCTCTCTCTCTCTCTCTCTCTCTCTCTCTCTCTCTCTCTCTCTCTCTCTCTCTCTCTCTCGTCTTTGTCCCGCTGGGGGGCGGCGGCGGGATGGGTCGTTTAGTGCGTCTAAGCCGTGGGAATTTGTCACTGCTTGCCTCAACAGGGCGTGCGGGGCGGTGCCAGGACTGGAGACGGCGACGCGAGAGGAGGATAAGCTTATCGAAAACATCGTTTGCCAGATGGTGGCTCTGGGAGGAGGAGGCGGAGGTGGCGCCGGTGGTGGTGGTGTAAAGGGAACCTTGTGCGGCCGCTGCCAGGTGGTGAGGGGAGAGCATCCTTCTTCTTCTTCAGGAGGGAAGCAGCGCTGGCCGGAGGAGGAGGAGGAGGAGAAGCTGCAAAGAGAGTAGAGGGGAGCTGGTACGAAGAGGAGATGGGGAGTTGGCCAGGAGCGAGGCGATATAGGAGGAGGTAACCACGTGCATATTACCTCCTGCACCGCCTTCTTCGTCCTGTCAGACGCGGCCTTGATCGCCCTCCTCCTCCTCCTCCTCCTCCTCCTCCAGACAGTTATGATCGTCCCTGCCTCTCCTCTCGCGGACTCCTCCGTGTTTAATGCCCGCACAAAATATTACAGATAAGTGCCCGCAGATTATTATCGAAGGAGGAGTAAGGCCACAATTAAGCAGGCCAATATGTACCTTGTTAAGCCATAAATCGCTGGGGTGGGGGGGTGGGGGTTGGACGTTAATGCACAATCCTCGTCTCCCGCCATAAATCAAGAGCGCCCCCTCGTAAAAATGATTTAAATGCCCTAATGTGCATTATTGTTTTTTTATTTGTTCGCCGCGGTGTCTCTCTCTCTCTCTCCCATGCTTATTCACTTAGGTTCTTGAGGTATACGAGTCTTGTACCTGTCGACGGCCCGGGGCCCAGGGCATTGATTGGTCCTGCCCGAACACGATGTTTACATCAACACTCGGATTACGAGCGCTCTTGGTCTTATCGGCGCCGCCAGCTGTGATTACCGTAGTTTCTCTTCTTCACTCCTAAAGGAGAGAGAGAGAGAGAGAGAGAGAGAGAGAGAGAGAGAGAGAGAGAGAGAGAGAGAGAGAGAGAGAGAGAGATGTTGATGGGGGGGTAAGGTAAGTGTCATGTGTCCTCTTCGTTGGCAGGTGATGGGTGGCTGCCACCTTCCAGCCCGGTGGTAGACGATGGGTGAGTGACATCTGTCTGGCCTGTTGGCAGGCGGTGGCCCCACTGAGTGCCATCTATCCAACCCGCCGGCATTTAATAGCTGAGTGCCAGTCGTCCAGCTTTGGTTGTGGCGGGTGGTAGATGAGTGCCATCTATCCAGCGTAGTCGTGCTGGGTGGGTGTCGAGCATCACTTCGGCAGGAGTCGTGGAGGTCCTCCTCTTCCTCCTCCTCCTTCATGCGCGGGTATTTCTCCCCCCTTTTTTTTCCCTCCTTTCTTCTTTAAAACGTTTTGGTAATGATGAAGCGTCCGGGAGAGGAGGAGACGAGATCCCCCCCTCTGGTCCCTCACCACACGGTGCAACTTGAGATCACCTCACTCATTAGCATATGATGGATACGGCTTGTACATCCTTATTGTTGTGGATTAATGGATGGGAATGGACCGAAGGCTATTATTTGCATACAATGCTTTCTTCTCGACACGAGAGTTAACTCATTTGTCCATTCTGTCCCGTTGCCAGAGCTCTGTGTTAAGCCACCGGCCACTCTGTCATCCGGGACAGCTCCTCACCATTGTTTATTTTCGCCCCCGGATTAGTTAAGAGTGCTCGTGGGTAGACGGGGCCGCTACCAGGCTGTTCACAGATACACATGTCAGGCCTGTACAAGGCGGCTCCAGAGGTCGAACCCCGGTACAGATATAGAGAGAAATCAGAAAGGGCCACCGTGCTTACCCACCCACATCAGTGTTCCATTGTTCTAACCAGATTACATTGGATTCTTTTGGTTATGTTCAGCTGAAAGATTCTCTCATCTCTATTTTGAAAGATTAGATGATACGTCATTTACATTGCCCGTGAAGTTTTAATTTGTAGGATTGTGTGTGTGTGTGTGTGTGTGTGTGTGTGTGTGTGTGTGTGTGTGAGGAGATAGTGTGTTGGGAGGGGGGAAATCCCTCGCTGTGTTTGGGACTTATCTAATGAGTTTCTGCAGCTCTGTGCCAAACTTTCCTAATCCTTATCTGTTGTTCTCTCTCTCACACCCCCTTTTTTTTCCCCCCCACCCCTCACGTTTGTCCATTTCTTTCAGTTTACGAAGTTTATCATCAGAGTTTAACAGAGTATAATTCAGTTATTTTTATGTGTATTTTTCTTTTCACTTATTTTTCTAATTCTTTATCGACTGAAAGGCCTTGTAAGCTCCTCTGCCCTCCCGTCCTGTGTTCCTACCTAGACTTATATTTCATTATATCTCCCAGGTATCCAGGTGGCTCGCCCCTCCACACTCACATTACCTCCCCCAGTCCCCGAGGCGTTCCACACCCTTTTATCCGACCCACATTTAAAGCACACCACCTTATCATATTCTCTCCTCCCCCCCTATCCCTTTATCCACTTACGCTTTCCAATTTATCCACATTCACCTTTCCCTTATCTACCTACACCTTTCCCTTTTGCACATTCGGCTTTCCTTATCTACCTCCCTTTTATCCACCCTACATTTCTTAATTCATCTTACATTTTCCTCATCTCGAAACTCTGTATCATTATATGATCCACGTCTTGATCAGCCTCGACCTGACCTTCCCTTATCTATCCCATCTCTACATTTAACCCGCCCTTTTTTTTTTTTTTTTCCATTACCCCTTAGCCACGTCCATCATCCCGTGATCCATTTTCACTCCATTTCAGTTCGCTTCAACCCTTTTTCCACCCACTCATCCCTGCTTCTTTTCATCCGCCACCTTTTCCCCACTTAAACCCCCTTCCATTCCCCCTCAACTCCACTCCAACATCTCCCGGGCCATCAGTTCTTTGTCGTCTTCCTCCTCCGCTGTCCCCGCCGCGCCTTTCCCACCAAATGTTGCATAGAAAAGCATCTTGCGAATTTCAGTTTGACTGGTCTCTCGTTACCGTATAAGCTTATCATGTAGCAGAGAACTTAAGGTAATTACATTTCTGATATTTCTCAAAGTTTTCTGATGTCTGCGTTCTTTATCTCTTAGCTGAAGGAAGAATTATCTTTTTTTCTGATGTCTGCGTTCTTTATCTTTTAGCTGAAGGAAGAATTACCTTTTTTTCTGATGTCTGCGTTCTTTATCTCTTAGCTGAAGGAAGAATTATCTTTTTTTTCCTGATGTCTGCGTTCTTTATCTCTTAGCTGAAGGAAGAATTATCCTTTTTTTTCTGATGTCTGCGTTCTTTATCTCTTAGCTGAAGGAAGAATTATCTTTTTTTTCTGATGTCTGCGTTCTTTATCTCTTAGCTGAAGGAAGAATTATCTTTTTTTTTTTTTTAGCGTATATCACTATCTCTTAACGTGATTACTTCTGAGATTACGTTTTACGCAGCAACTCCTACGTAATTACGCTTCTATGATAACCATTTTTTTTAGCATCTCTTACGTAATTACTTTTAAATTCTTTTTTTCTTAGTATTCTTTACGTAATCACTTCTTCATTTTAGCATCTTTTACATCATTCTTTTAATAAATTTTTTTTTTTGCATATGTTAGTATCTCTTACGTAATCACTTTTTATCGTTATTGCTTATGTCACTATGTGTTACGCAATTACTTTGAACATAATCATTTTTATTCTTTGTCACTTTGGAGATGTGTTGACTGATGAGTTTTATATTGATATGATTTAATGTAGTTATAGTGAGGTGAATGTGACGATTAATTTAGTTAATTTGATGAGATTCATGTCAATTTGATGAGTGGGTGATGAGGGGTGCCCTCTGTAACCTTCACCCAACCAGACCACCACGCCCACTCACTCAGACCTCCACGCCCACACACCCAGACCACCACGCCCACACACTCAGACTTCTACGCCCACACATTCAGACTTACACACCCACATACTTAGACACCCCCCCTCCCAGCACCCACACATTCAGACCCCCTCCCCCCCACATTTTTGCCCCACAGTGACACATTAACAAAACAGGAAGAAATTGGATTTTAGACGCGTGGAATTTGACTGGATTAGACTCACTCGAGCGAAGGATGTTGTCCAGGCCCGAACAAGCAAAACGAGACGCGGGTATTTCCAGAAAGTGAGTGTGTGTGTGGAATGGAGTCATTCGCATGAGAGTAAATAAAATACTTTGTCGGGAGCAAATTAATGGTAAAGAAGAGAGGGAGGAGCGTCGGAATTCAATTCCAGCAGTGGACCCACTGGAAGGAATATTCAAAGCGAGTTGACGCGACCAGGAAGAAAAGGGTGAGGGATGGAGGTGCAGAAATCACACCAGTCAAAAACATCTTTTTTCCCAAAGTTCCCTACGGACGAGGATCGTTCGTGAGTAAGAACGGACGAGGATCGTTCGTGAGTAAGAACGGACAGAGGATCGTTCGTGAGTAAGAACGGACGAGGAGCGTTCGTGAGTAAGAACGGACGAGGATCGTTCGTGAGTAAGAACGGACGAGGATCGTTCGTGAGTAAGAACGGACAGAGGATCGTTCGTGAGTAAGAACGGACGAGGATCGTTCGTGAGTAAGAACGGACGAGGAGCGTTCGTGCGTACTTTAGGATAGAATATCGTCAGTAGATCTTGCAGTAGGGAAGCCATGTAGATCTGGTAGACTCTTGGTCACTGGTAGATCTGGTAGACTCTTGGTCACTGGTAGATCTGGTAGACTCTTGGTCACTCGCAGTCACCCCTGTTGTGGCACGACCCCCTCCCCACCCCAGCGTGTTGTCCCGTACGTGAGCGGGTCTTCCATGGCTCTCCCGCCCGGGATTAATTTTCCTCCCACGGTTCATCATCCCATCCCATCCCCCATGTCTGGACCGTGTGCGGCTTCTCGTCCGCTACGCGTTTCGTCTTCTGATACGTGGTCACATTTTCTTATCCTTCCTGACCACCATCATCGACTCCTCCCTGTGTTCCACTTGCTGGTACGCTTTCTCTGCTGATTTTCCAAAAGACTCGTCTTCCTGTTTTTCATCCTTATTATCCTCCTCCTCCTCCTCCTCCTCCTCCTCCTCCTTCTTCTTCTTTCACTCCCTATCTTTATTATTTTCTTTTCGTTCTACAACATGGCACTGCTTCCCACTTTCACTCTTCCCCTTCCCACGACTGTGAGGCTGGGTTAGTTCCCGCCACCACTGATACACACCCCCACAACTGAAGACGAGTTAAAGGACGGGAGGAGGAGGAGGAGGAGGAGAAAAAAAAATTATGAAAGGTTTGGCACCCCAGGCCTCATCCTCAGAACAAACACTCATAATGAGGGGAGAATGAGAAATACCCCCGATTTGTCTAAGTGTGCCTGGATTGCTATGAGTTATTGCATCCATTTGGGAGTTCTAGAGCGGCAGTAATGAGACGGGGAGAGACGGAGTTTGGGGGATGGGGGGGATGGGGTGTTCAAGGGGAAGATGGGGAGACAGAGAGAGAGAGAGAGAGAGAGAGAGAGAGAGAGAGAGAGAGAGAGAGAGAGAGAGAGAGAGAGAGAGATGGTGAGTGATGGTGGTGTTGAAGCGAGAGGTGAGGATGGACAGCAGTGGGAAGACTCCTGGGGAGGAAGCTGTACTATACGGGGAGGATACCTGGGTTGGATTCTCCCCAGCGATGATCATTGGCTACATAAACAACCCCCCCCCCCCACACCCCACCTTTGACCATGTTGGTACGACCTGCTGAGCACAATGGGTACGACCCTTGAAGACGACGGCACGAGCGTAGATATGCGTCGTGGCAATTTATAACCCTGGGATATAATGGTCAAGGGTCAGGTCAAAGGTCAAGCCGTCGCGCCCAGAGGGCTTTACCGTCGCGTTGAGGGGGTTGGGTTCGTCATGCTGAAGGGTTGGGTTCGTCATGCTGAAGGGTTGGGTCGTCATGCTGAAGGGTTGGGTCGTCATGCTGAAGGGTTGGGTCGTCCAACATTCCCCACGTGTGCCATACAGGAAGAGATTGGAAAACATGTTTTCAAGTGTTGTTGCAGAGAACATACGCAGAGCAACTGGAGATAAGGCAACGAAACACGTCACCTAGAGAGAGAGAGAGAGAGAGAGAGAGAGAGAGAGAGAGAGAGAGAGAGAGAGAGAAGGGGGGGCGTAACTGGAAATGGAGATGTAAAGAGAGCATAAGAGATAAACAGGTAAGAGAAAGGGAGGGAGAGAGAATTGGATATCGAGAGCAGAGAGAGAGAGAGAGAGAGAGAGAGAGAGAGAGAGAGAGAGAGAGAGAGAGAGAGAGAGAGAGAGAGAGAGAGAGCAGAGGTGTAAGGTGTGTGTGTGTGTGTGTGGGGTGGAGGGGTTTGGGGTGGGGGGGGCGTGAGAACCAGAGTGTGGTCCGTGGTAATGGAAAGGATTAATCATATTTTGAACTCAGTCTGTCTTAAGGAAATTAGCCCTGTCAAGCAGAAGAGTTTGTTCCCGTGGCTTGCTTGCTCTCTTGTGGCTGGAGGACCCTGGCTTTAATGCTTGCCCCTCGCGTAGTCTGATGTGAGGAGGTGGATACGATGGTTACATTGTCCACGCCACAGTGCTGGTGGATTCCACTCCTCCCTCCCTTCCTCCCCCAGCACAAAACTCTCTCTCTCTCTCTCTCTCTCTCTCTCTCTCTCTCTCTCTCTCTCTCTCTCTCTCTCTCTCTCTCTCTCTCTCTCTCAGTTTTCCCGGCCCCTCTCCCACCAACATCTGCCAGCCAACATTATGACCCAATACTAGCACCAATGGAGGAGATAATGGAGCAGTGTTTCACTGTGGGTTGGGTTGGTTGGGTTGGAGTGGTGGGGAAGTGTTGGGGGTGGTGGTGTTGACCCCCCCCCCCCCCTCTCCGCCCATTGCACCTCTCTCTCACACACACACACACACACACACTCCGCCGGTAACTGATAATTAACACCTCATAAATACGCTTTAAAGAACTTTAGATTCTTCTGCTTGCAGTGCTTGAGGCAGGCAGTGCAGATCTTGAAATAACGTTATCTGCCAACGATTTGATAGAGAAGCTGTCAGATACGATGCACAGGTTTGCAGAACTCGAGATGTAAACCATCATAGATGTAGACTAGCATGAAGCATCGGGACACAGAGGATGGACTTGAAAGGTAAACTGTTATAAATGTAGACTTGCGTGAGGTTCAGTACTCTAAAAGTCTACGTAACGTGACTGGTAAACTATAATGAAGGTAGACCAACATGAGGGCTCTGGTCTATAGAGGTTTACCTGCCTAGTAAGGTAAACCTCTAGAAATGTAGACTATACCTTAACCTCGGCCTTCATGTGTACTGCAACTAGTAAGGTAAACTGTTATGAATGTAGACTATACCTTGAACTCGGTCTTCAGGTATACTGCAACCACCTGCGTGGAGTATAATGGGTTTACCTGTCGAGGTATAAAGCCGAGAGGCTTACGAGGACTTGAGGATCATATAGATCTATATACCGGTATAGACTATGGATCGCCATGATGTACGAGAGGGAGTTGGGTAACCGTAACAAGATATGATTTCATTTTTTTTATGGAACCTGTCGAGAGAAGCAGTTATTCTTCGTCATAATTTTGACGCTGTCTTTTTTCTTTTTTTTTTTACCTGTTACTTATTACGTGACTCACGAGAACTTGTCTTACTTTAGCCTTTATTTAAGGAAGAGATGAGCGAACAATATGCCTTCATTTCTCTCTCTCTCTCTCTCTCTCTCTCTCTCTCTCTCTCTCTCTCTCTCTCTCTCTCTCTCTCTCTCTCTCCCCCTCCCTCCCTCCCTTTCTCTCCAGGCCTCAGCCCATGCTTGCTACACTTTTCATTAGGATGCGAAGTTGTCTTCCATGTTCCTCATATATAAACGTAAGCCATATTGTCGTGTGTGTGTGTGTGTGTGTGTGTGTGTGTGTGTGTGTGTGTGTGTGTGTGTGTGTGTGCTGAGGGGTACAGTAAGTGATGAGGACGACGAGTGAGGGGAAGTGACAAAGGATAGTCAGAATCACGAATGATGGAGAGAGAACACACACACACACACACGCACACACACACACGCACACACACACACACACACACACACACACACACACACACACACACTCACATGCACACACACACACACACACACACACACACACACACACACACACACACACACACACTCACATGCACACACACACACACACACTCACATGCACACACACACACACACACACACACACACACACATGCACGCACACACACACGTAAACACTGCACGTCTCTTATCCTTTCACCTTCATCAAAACTTTCTTTTCCTCCCTCGCTTGCCTCGTCTGTCTTTACCTCACACCCATACAGCATACGTCGGCTCTTCTAACTCCTTCGCCCAGCATCCGTCAACCCTGTCGTCCACAATAGCCTGTCAGTTCGTCTGTCTGATATCCCCTGTCTCTTTCACCATACCCTCAGGCTCTGCTAATAATCCTCTTTTCACGATCACTTAACCTCCCTCCAACTTTCTCCTTTACTTCTTCCTCATACACTTCTCCATTCCTCTACTGTCGCACCCGATCTCTTCCATCCCCACCCATTCCTGTCACCTCCTCATCTCCCTTCCCATCGCTCTTCACTCATCCTCGCCATCTACCCGTGACCACCAACACCGTCTGCCCCTCTCCTGTTCGTACCCCACCCAACCTCCCAACCTACGTTCCTCCTTGTTCTTACAAAGCCCCATTTGAAGCCACAGTACCTCCTTAGTCCCATCAGTTCTCATGAGGTCCCATCCAAACCTGCAGAAAACTGCCACGTTATATATTTTTTCCTCCAGCAGACAAGTCCATTCCCATCACCGTCAAGTCCTTACCTACCCTACGAGTCCCATCAGATCTCATCAAGCCCTTCAGAGCCACCGAATCCCACCAAGGCCTTGCAGAATCCCCACATCTTTCTCCCGAAATCTATATAAGAGATTCTCCCAGGTTTCTCTAAGTCCCTCCTGCAGTAGCAGCAGCAGGCATGGACGAACACCACCACCCCCTCTCCTTCGTCTGTCTTCCCCTTCCCCCCCTCCAGCAGGAGGAACACTAGCCCACATCAAAGCCCATCTTTCGCTGCCCAATTAACGGTCTTCGCGGCTAAAGCAAACTGGTTACGATGGTTCCCTCGTTAAATTTTGAGAATTATTTGCAATAGCCTGGTGGAAGGGGGGGGGGTTGGGATGGAGGAGGAGGAGGAGGAGGTGGTGCCAAGCCGGGAGGAATCCCCCCCCCCTCCACCTCCCCTCCATCTCATTAAGCTGTGTCCGCTTGAATATTAGTAAATACTACGTAAGTCTTTCATTATGTCGTAAGATGCTTTGCATCGTTTCTGTTTCTTCTTTTCCATTTCAGATTAATTTTTCCGCAAGAAAATTTACTTCTGGTTACTCTGCCAGATTATATTCTGTTATATTACATTAGTTTTTTTTTTTTTTACAGCTTATAACGATGTAAATCAAAGTTTTTTCTGCTGGAGGTTTACGAGTTTACGTTTTCTTCCACTCTCTCTCTCTTTCTCTGTCTTTGTAAGAAATAAAACTTCGTTTTCTGTAAATGTCTTTACCGATCGAAGTCGTGTAAATCTTGCGTTGAACACCAGTAAATGTCGGGTGATGACCTTTCCTTTACCCCTAGCGGTGTTATGGAGACGCCTGAGAAGCAAACTGAGGGACATTTAGGATCTTGACTCCACTTGATCCTTCGCGCCAAGCTTCATCCTGGAAAATGGCTGGGAGCTCTTGAGAGGGGCGCTCCACCACGAGCAGCTCTCTCGTAATTGCCTTCCTCTCTAATATTAATGTCCTCGGGCGGATGTGTCGCTGGGTGGTAGACAAAGATCTCTGGACATGCTCGTCCTCCTCTGGTCTTAAAGAGAAAGGGAGTCCACCGGGATTCCGTGCAGTGTGGTCTTTGCCGTCCACCACACGTCCGCGCGCATCAGTGACTCATGATCGTGATGGCGTCGCCCGCATCCCACCTCCCCTGTCCCCTTCCCATAAGCTCCGGGATTCAACCTCTTGACGTACGGCGAACCTCAAGTCTGTTCCACACTGCCCGGCGCGCGGGGCGGTGTCTCATGTCTTTTATACATGACGGAACAACAGGGTCCTCCTCCTCCTCCTCCTCCTCCTCGCGATCCACGCCGCCACTGCGTCTCTGGACAACTCATTCATGAGACCTCATCCAGCCTCTTGTTATTGGCAGGAGACTGCGGTAGAAATATCGGCTCTTCCCTCCTCCAAGACATCATACAAGGCCGGTGATGATACAGGCCTTCATCTCGCCCTTGCCTTACTAGTCTTTCTACAACGAGAGGTCTTGGAGAACATCTTCCTTTGTTCTTTAGACCTGCTGACGCTTGCGTGTGCACCCCTCCACCACCACCCCCACCCCCCCCCTCTCTCTCTCTCTCTCTCTCTCTCTCTCTCTCTCTCTCTCTCTCTCTGGTCCCCCAGGAAGATCCCCTCCTACTCTGGGATCACAACCATTGGTTTGTACCTGCCGCCGCTGCCTTTCCCAGCCCAGTGATGCATGCAGAACCACACAACCTGATCCCAGAGCCTCTGCCGACATCGGACCGTGTGTGTGTGTGTCCCATTGTGGTTCCTCCCTCCCACCAGTAGAGACGTACCTGCTCACTAATCTGGTGACACGTGGGTCCTCCTCCTCACCAGCACTCACTCTCCCAGTATGTCTCTCTCTCACAACAGAGGATGTCTGAGCCGCCACCCACAGCAGCACCTCGCGCCACAGTAAGGTCTTGGGTCGAGATGACAGTGAAGCGGCTCCCACTCTTTCGCTCTTGAATTACCTCGTATCTTAAACGTTCATTCTTTTGCGCCAACGTCTCGCTATTCTCGTCTGAGCAGCCGCCATTGGCTTTTGAGACGGAGGAAGCTGTGTTTGAAGCGGTTATTAGTCCACAGCTGTTGCTCACCAGAGTTCCAGCACCTCATCCATCTGGAGTTCCCAGAGATATCCGCCTGGTTGTTCACTCCGTGCCAGAGGTGGATTAAGTCCGTGGTTTGTGGCGTCTTTGATCCACCGTGACCGGCTCTGGCATGGCTGTAGCCCGGGTGAATAGCGCAGCAGACTCCGGCGATCCCTGATCTCACTGTAAACGTCCGAGCCACTCAGCAGCTTCTCTCGGGCCGTCTTGTTTCCCTCTCTGTCCCTCTTTTTCTCCCCTGACTGAAGTTGCTCCCGGTTGACCAAGTGGGGTAATGTGACCTTGTTCCTCTGGAGCGTCCTGATACCTACAGAGCCCCAGAGACCTGCTCCCAGACAGTCCACAGGCCTCAAGAGACTTGACTTTGAACTCATAGTTTGGCAGTTGGTGTGGGCGACGGCTAGTTTATTCAGATGCTGTCGCGTTTCTCGTCAGGATACGCTCTTCTCTCTCTCTCTCTCTCTCTCTCTCTCTCTCTCTCTCTCTCTCTCTCTCTCTCTCTCTCTCTCTCTCTCTCTCTCTCTCTCTACCGAAAATGCCCTCAGTTGTTCCCCTTCAAAAGTTCATTTCCTCCCTCTCCATCTTCAAGACCTCGGTATCGATTAACTAGATTGAAGGTGACTAATCCACCGGCATGATAGCAACACCCTCCACCACAGTCTTTTGATCCCGCCTCGCAGATTCTGTCTAGGAAACGCTTTCGCTTTGCTTCACCTCTGCCGTCTGGCAAGGCAGAGCTCTTCATTGACCGCTTTTTAGCCCAGCTTCTCTCACGTGCTTTCTCCACGGATGAAATGAGAAGTTCTTGCCCGGAAACAACGAGACATTTGATGGTATTCAGCGTTCGTTATTAAATGCAGTGTTCACTTAACACGTGACTTTAAAGCTTCCTCGATTGTGGAGGAATGCAATAGTCGTCTGCCTCAGCAACAGGTCTCATAGTTTTTAAATTCGATTAGTGTTTTATGGCTTCGGACTTGAGCAAGGTCTGGGTATGATGTGTGTGTGTGTGTGTTGTGTGTCGATGCTGACATACAGAGTACTGCAGAGGTCTGCATAATCGTGGGAGCAGAGTGGGTGTAGCAGGTTTGACGTGGGCGTGGCATTGGTGTAGGTGTGAGGAGGGGGTTTGTGGGGCGAGTGCTTGTGTGTTGTGAGGGCTTAAGTTTAGTAAGGTTGGGAAAGGGTGAGGGGAGTGCGTGTTGTTGCGGTAGGAATGTGAACACTGTATGGCATCATCACGCCCACGGGTTTGTGTGTGTGGGCGCAGCAAGGCCATGGTGCTCCGTAGGAACATCGGGGGATGGTTGTGGGCTCAAGCGAGGCCGTGGGCGTAGTGAAGTATTAGAATACGGAAGCGGCGGGACAGCCTTGGAGTGACAGCTTGCATGAGTGTGGTGCATCAATAAAGGATCCCGAGTTACTGCGCCTAGTAAAGCATTTCTGAGGACATGCTCCAGGGCTTTGGTCTTAGTACGTGTGCTTGCGTGCTTGCTTGGTGCCCTTACCTCCGTCTCTCTCTCTCTCTCTCTCTCTCTCTCTCTCTCTCTCTCTCTCTCTCTCTCTCTCTCTCTCTCTCTCGACCCTTCCCCCTTCAGAGCGACGAGGACCGAGTCAATACAGGTCATAAAGCACCAGGCTTGTCGGCCTGAAAAATATAAATTCTGGATGCATTGAGACCCTCCCTGACGGTCGACCCGTCGCTTATTAATCTTCACGTGGCTCGTGTGTATGCTAGGGGCCCGCCCCTGCCGGGCAAGGCTGCGTGGAGGGGCCGCCCCGCGGGGAAGGTAGGGTGCACGGGGGGGTTCGTTTCTCGGGGCAGGTGAGTGTAGTACAAGGGTCGGGCCCGAGGGGCAAATTTGTATAAGGGGCCACCCCGCGGGGCTAGTTTATCTAGAGGGGCCGCCCCGCGGGGCAGGTGTATAGAGAGGTCGCTTCATGGAGCATTTAGATGTACAGAGGCCGCTCCAAAGGGGCAAGTAAAGTACACAGGAACCACCCCGCGGGGCAGGTAGTGTTATACCTCGGAAGATTCACATTTTGTCTGAAGAAGTACTGTACAGATACGCTATACAGATGTACTGTAGATTCTATCCAGGAAAGCCCCTCGCATCGCTACCTCGCGTACCTGAGTACACAAACAAGAGTCATTCATCCAGTATCTTGATATGATGAAAAACCTCGAAAGGAAGAGGCTGTAGAATCGCGGCCATTTCAGCCGAGGAAGAGAAATAAGAATCCACGAGCAACAGACGTCGTTGTACCCGGAACGCGTCGTGCAGTACGCTAGTTGCCGAGGCAGTCGACGACTTGAGGGCTCCCGAGGCGATGCCTTGATGCCTCGGCGAAGGGAGGTCCGTCAACTGGTTGATCAAGTCCACCAAAGGGTTCGTGAGGTGTGGAATGTGTAGTTCCTCACTATGGCCAATGTAGTCAGCTAAGGGTTCGTGAAAGAGGACCCTTAGGCCGATTTACTTTTTTTTTCGGACCTCTGAAGATCGCGTTCACGTGTTTAGTAGTTTTATTCGCAGGACGGCCGTGGGATAGATGACTGGCTGCATAATCAAAGTGGAGGTCACGTGTCCTCGGTAACATCTCCACATATCCTGTGGAGAAAATTTTGAGTTACTGGTGACGAGACGTCACTGAAGGGAGTAACTTGAGAATGGGAAGCTGAGTGACGGATGAAAGAGAATTGGATGCTGGGTGACGTATGAAAGAGAATTGGATGCTGGGTGACGTATGAAAGAGAATTGGATGCTGGGTGACGTATGAAAGAAAATTGGATGCTGGGTGATGGATGAAAGAGAATTGGATGCTGGGTGATGGATGAAAAAGAATTGGATGCTGGGTGACGGATGAAATCCTGTAACACGACAGGATGATTCGTCCATAGATTCTAGTGTACAACCGAAAGAGTGGATGAGATCATGAGAGTTTAGTGAAGTTGTTGTGATGGGCGTCTTACAACTCACAAGCACAGGAATCGTACATGTTTGAACCGTTCAGCAGCATGTTTCTGTACCTTGGGTTGTTACCTATGATAATATGATTCGTACACTTACAACCTGTAAGAGTCTTCACAGAATAGCATCAAGTGAATCTCCCACCGACAGGAAGTTGTGCAAATGCTTTCGCCCATCACGTCATGAGGAAGTTTACATTGACGTGGTAACGTGGGAATGAAAGGAGAGAGAGAGAGAGAGAGAGAGAGAGAGAGAGAGAGAGAGAGAGAGAGAGAGAGAGAGAGAGAGAGACGCCCCGTGTGCTGCGAGGTTTAGACACACAGCACGCGCCACCTTGTATATATATATATATATCTCGATCATATCTCCGTGGCCGCTGACAGCAGCGTATCATTATCGCATCCACAAACAAGTGAGCACACGTGCTGTCTGCGTATGACTGACGCCTTTACAGGATCCCGGCACCTCTAATTAGGGATCAGAGTGAGTGGAAGATAGTGCTAGAATTCATTCCAACCCTGCAGTAACTTAGCTAAGCTTGTAATTATGATATATAAAGGACGTAAGATCGACCTGAGTGACACTTGCAAAACTCTCAAGTTCCTCCGCTGACGTCTTCTTCTGCTTCAAAAGTTCTGTGGTACTCCCGCTGCGCTCAGGAAGCCGACCACGTCCACCGGGCGAGACCACATGTTAAGAAGTGGGGTGATTGCTGCGAGAATGCGGGGCGAGGTAGGTGTGCAGGGGCCGCCCCGCGGGGCAAGGTAGGTGTGCAGGGGCCGCCCCGCGGGGCAGGTAGGGGGCATCAGGTATGGGAGGAGCCAGTCCGGGCGCCGCTGCAGGCACAAAGGAGTGATCAATAAGATATGCACGACGCGCCCTTGTGACCTGACGAGTTTTTTCCTCCTCTTTTTTTTATATTCCTGACTAAGTTGATTTCTCCCCTCTTCCTCCCGAACTTTCCCCTCTTCCTCCCGGTCTCTCCCCTCTTCCTCTTCATCTCTCTCCCCTCTCCCGCCGTGGGAGAGGTAATGCGGAGGCGTGGTGCCCCGTGAGTGCATGGTGTAATGAGAGCACGGATGCCCGTGTTCACTTCCTTAATGAGGGCTGAACACCTGCCTGCTTCACACTCCCCCCCATCATACCTGCCTCATTAGGGCCAACGGGAGTACTGTTGCCTCCTCATGGCTGCCATCAAGGATTGCCTCATCATGAGTACCAACAGTGCTGCCTCATCATCATGGCTGCCAGCAGTGCTGCCTCATCACGACTACCAACAGTGCTGCCTTATCATCATGACTGCCAACAGTGTTGCCTCATCACGGCTACCAGCAGTGCTCCCTCACAATTACTGCCAACAGTGTTGCCTCATCACGGCTACCAGCAGTGCTCCCTCACAATTACTGCCAACAGTGTTGCCTCATCACGGCTACCAGCAGTGCTCCCTCAAAATTACTGCCAACAGTGCTGCCTCATCACGGCTACCAGCAGTGCCCCCTCACCATAAAGCAACGGTGCTGCCTCATCACGGCTACCAGCAGTGCTCCCTCACAATTACTGCCAACATTTCTGCTTTAAAAAGAAATAAAAGAATACTAATAAACCACTGCTGAGCACGGTACCTTTAGTAATTATGAGAGCGTAACTGGGTCCATTATGAATATCAAACCACACTCATTTACATTACAACCAGTAGGCACGGAACTGTCATGAAACACTCCTTTTTATGACAGAAGGTAGGGTTCGTGGCTGTCATGAGAGAAGTGCCTCATGACAGACGGTGTAGTCCGGGTGTCAGAAGGTAGGGTAGGGTATCGTGGCTGTCATGAGAGAAGTGCTTCATGACAGACGGTGTGGTGCCGGTGACATGACAAGCAGTTGACAGAGTTGGTGTGACAGGTGGTTGTCATGGCACGGGCAATTACATGGAGCGGCGAGTCTCCACATGGTCATGACTGGCAGTCGCATGAGAAGAGGCGCGGCTCATGACTTGTCATGATCAAAGGAAATACATGAGAAAAAGGTGTGGCACGCGGCCATCATGACACAAGGTAGTTACATGACGATATGTGGGACCAGACTGTCATGACGGGCAGTTGTATGAACGGGAGGCATGGCTGTCATAACAGTGTATGTCATGATGGGATATATTTGTTCCTATTCCCTGTGTATAGGACGCTCCACCAAGCCTACACTTGAGTTGATCCAGATTGAGAGAGCAAAAGACACTGTCTGTGTATCTTCTTGTTTGGATCAGCTTCGTCCCAGACCCAACCTCTTGCGTGTTGCAGTTTGGGTCAGTAGTCTCTCCTCCTTCCACCGAATCACTCGTGCATTTGTAGTGTGAATCATTTTCGTCCACGAATCTCTATTTGTCTCTCTCTCGTATTGTGAATCAGTTTTCGCCATGAATCACTGTATTTTTATCCATGGATTTTTCTCTATTTGTGTCTCTCGTATTTCGAATCAGTTTCAGCTTGTTTTATTTGCCGTTTGAATTATTTTCGTCTGTTTTATCAATTGTTTTGTATTCTGTGTTGCTCTTTAACAAGTCAACAGATGTTTGACTTGCTGATAGTGTTTCTCCAGGTTCTGTCACCAGAATGGTTGTTGCTTTAATATGGAAAGGAATATCGGAGCACTAGGCAGTGACACAAGGTTCCACTGCTTCTGGTTTTCGCTGCAT
>NC_092276.1:3685000-3747500 GCF_036320965.1 Panulirus ornatus
CACCAGCTCACCGTTTGTCTTGCATTTGCATACATCCGTTCACGGTATGTTCTCTCCTCACCTTCCTCTGTGGAGTAATCACCGACAGCGCAGTAATTACACCACTAATTTTAACGACCTCTGCACCACCACAGCCACTGTAACTTACGTATTAACAGCTTTAACTAACAACATTACCACTGCTACCACCATCACTTGACAGTTGACAGCAGCCTCTACACCACTGCAACCACAACCACAAGGGATATGCAGACGTCAACAGCTCATTGGATCCTTTCAGGGTTGTATAGCGGGGTAGATCAGATGCAAAGGGATCAGTGAGGTAAGGAAGTCGGAAGCATTTTGTTTAATTAAGGAGGCGCTAAGACTGTCAGGCATGGACTTGAAGCGCGTTATTCGACAGATCTTTTCTAAAGCTTATATCTGTGGTGTGCCTCTCAACCCCTCGTGTTCAGTCATTCATTCCATAGGTTAATACTCCGGTGAGGGGGAAAAATGCTTTTCCAAAGAAGGAAAAATGTTTGTCCTTGCTCGATGTGAAACGATTGCCCACGGGTATGTATCTATGACCAGGAGGTGAATTAGACAAATCTAGTCTCATGTAGCTGCTGGAGTTGAAATGATCAAAGCCTTTGATACGTTTCAATCTCTGTATCAACCTCTTTGACTCTTCTTTTTTTTAGGTTAAATAGATTTGAGTCGTCTTGCCGACTTTCACGGTATTTGTTCTTTAGCCCATTAGTCCAGGAATCATCTAGTTGGCTCGCTAATATAAACCCTCTGTGTTAACGTTAATCTTTCCTCGTTGTTTACGGCCAGTCAACCAATTTTCTGACCAGCGGATCACACCCTAACAGTACCATGTCATTCAACCGTTGGAAATCATCTGTAACACGAGGTTTAATCGAATGATTTCTGAAGATTTAAGTAAATGACATCAACTGCTTTACTTTTATCTTGCATGTTGACTGCCATCATAAGAGTGAAGCAGATTTAAGCAAGACATTGAGACGATTTCGTCACAAACCATCGCTCCTGAATGATGGCCACTAACCCCCCCCCCCTCCCAATCACCCTACACCTCATACATCACACTCCGTCCACCATCTGATCACCATTACCGGACATTATTACCCCCCCCCCCCCTCCTGCGGCCACAGTCCTCGCCATTGGGAAAGAGCGTACCGGGGGCTCACCACCAGGGAGGGGAGGGTCCTCATCGTCACATCACCATCACAAAGGCACGCGAGAGGTCGCCAGCAGCACCATCATCATTACCAACCCCATTAATGCCTCGTTCACCATCACATCACTTAAGAGTTTCCATCCCTCCCTCCCCTCTCCTCACCACACACACCCTACACTTCCTAAGCCCCTCAGTCACTGCTGTGCAATCCACCTCCCTCACCAGCCTCCAGCTGGACGATCAAATTAGATCAGGCTTCGATTTCCTCCGCGCCCAAAATCAGAATGACAATCGTGAGGGGGTGTCTTGAAACCTGATCAGCAGTCCTTAGTCACGACACGCTCCTCCTCCTCCTCCTCCTCCTCCTCCCTGCAGCCTACTACCCTTCCTATCTCCCCTTACCCCGCTCCTTACTCTCCCTCTGACCTCTCCAGTCTCCCCCCCTCCTGTGACCCCTCCTTAAACCCTTTCTGGACTCCGCTGGTGGAGGGAGGGGGAAGAGACACAGGAGAGATATAATCAGCAATTCTCATACCCTGGTAACGGTATGGAGACACTCCCTTTGCGTCCACGTTCATGCTTTGTACTCTAGTTGGTCGGTGTGTGACGATTGTTAGATGAATTGTGCTGTGGTTGGTCGATGTGTCATGATTGTTGGGTGAATTGTGCTGTGGTTGGTCGATATGTAATGATTGTTGGGTGAATTGTGCTGTGGTTGGTCGATATGTAATGATTGTTGGGTGAATTGTGCTGTGGTTGGTCGATGTGTAATGATTGTTGGGTGAATTGTGCTGTGGTTGGTCGATGTGTGACGACTGTTAGATGAATGGTGCTGTGGTTGGTCGATGTGTAATGATTGTTGGGTGAATTGTGCTGTGGTTGGTCGATGTGTAATGATTGTTGGGTGAATTGTGCTGTGGTTGGTCGATATGTAATGATTGGTGCGTGTGTATTAGTGCAGTTGGTCGATATGTGATGATAAGTGTGTGTATTGTGCTGTAGTTGGTCGATATGTGATAACTGGTATGTGTATTGGACTGTAGTTGGTCGGTAAGTAATGATTGGCGAGTGTATTATGCTGTAGTTGGTCCATGTATGATGATTGGCGAGTGTATTGTGCGATTGTTGGTGGGTCATGTAGTGTATGGTTTGTGTGTACTCTGTTACACTTGTTCATAGTGTAATGATTGGCAAATGTACAATCCTACAGCTGATCAAAATGTACTGTATGGTGGGTGTATAGACGTACAGTGTTCCAGTTGGTCTCCGGGTTACTACAGTGAGTGGAAGTTTGTATTCCTCCGCGTTTGAGATCCTTACGGTAAACCGGCCTCCCTCAATCACCATCACTACCACCACCACCCCCGCCATTGCCAGGGCACCTCGTCATCGGGTCCTCCTTCCACTCCACTTGCGTATTAATGATGGAAAATATGGCGGGTATGATACTACGTCCCTCCCAGCACACACACACACACACACACACACACACCTCACAGCCCAGCCATACTCCCAACCGGATAATGTTATTTAACCCGCTACCACCTCCTCTTCTTCTTCCTCCTCCTCCTCCTCCTCCTCCTCCTCCTCCTCCTCCTCCTCCTCCTCCTCCTCCTCCATCACCCCATTCCCCCCAACCCTCTACATTTCCCCTACTCCCCCATCTCCCCTCCCGGCCCGTCTTGGATGCGCCCCTTTGTCTGTCGAGGACCTCTGCTTTCCAAAGCAAGCGGGGGCTGGAATGATGGTGTTAGGGCTGGAATGAAGGGATGAGAATTGGAATGAAAAAAGATAAGGGCTCGAATGAGGGGATGAGAATTGGAATGAAAAAAGATAAGGGCTCGAATGAGGGGATGAGAATTGGAATGAAAAAAGATAAGGGCTCGAATGAGGGTTTAGAAGTGTGGGCTGGAATGAGGTATGAGGGCTGGAATAATGGTTAAGGGTTAGAATGAGGGGTAAGGGCTCGAATGAGGGGTGGGGGATGGCATAAGAGATGAGGGATAAATGCTTGAACGAGTGGTGAGAGCTGCAATAAGTGAGGGCTGAAATAAGAGTTGAGGGCTGGAATGAGAGATGAAGGCTGGAATAAGAGTTGAGGGTTGGAATGAGAGATGAAGGCTGGAATAAGAGTTGAGGGTTGGAATGAGAGATGATGGCTGGAATAAGAGTTGAGGGTTGGAATGAGAGATGAAGGCTGGAATAAGAGTTGAGGGTTGGAATGAGAGATGAAGGCTGGAACTAGAGTTGAGGGTTAGAATGAGAGATAAAGGCTGGAATAAGAGTTGATGGCTGGAATGAGAGATAAAGGCTGGAATAAGAGTTGATGGCTGGAATGAGAGATGAAGGCTGGAATAAGAGTTGAGGGTTAGAATGAGAGATGAAGGCTGGAACATGTGTTGAGGGTTGGAATGAGAGATGAAGGCTGGAACAAGAGTTGAGGGTTGGAATGAGAGATGAAGGCTGGAACAAGAGTTGAGGGTTGGAATGAGAGGTGAGAGCTAGGATGAGAGCGATCGAGAGGGTTTATTCGTTCTCCCTTTGTCTCAGTATTTCGTTCAGATATTCTCTACTCAAGCTGATATTCTTTTTTTTTTTTCATCGACTTTCGTTCATAGTGGCTTCGAGTGACACTCCTGTTTGGCAGCAGCCGAGGGGAGAGGGGGGAACTTCCCTCTGCGCTGGGCTGGATGTGTTTGGCAGCAGCCAGGGGGAACCCTCGGAGCTTGGCTAAACAATGTCGTGGAGGAAATAAGTTTAAGGATCGAGAGGTCTCGGCGAGGCAGGAGCCACACTGTTGTCCATCCAACAGTGATAACGTCTGTGCTGCTCCCTCCCCGCAATGACACTCCCTCGTACTCCATCTACTCTCCCTCTTTTTTACCCCTTTCTCCCTCCTGCTGGATCCACACACTTCGTTCCTCCCTCATCCTCGGCTTCCAGCCGGAGAGCCTACTGCCCTAGGGAGTGTGTGGGGAATGCGAGAGGAAAATGAAGGGAGGGGGAGTACTTGCCGACGCTGCCCTACTGATGATGATGATGATGATGATGATGGAGGAAAGTTTCGTGTCCGCTGCATTAGACAATACTGCAATAATTGTGCTGGAGAGCGGGCGGGGGAGGGAGATGCCGGGGAGGAGGGTAGGGGAGGAGAGAGGGAGGTCGGGATGAGTCGGGGAGTTAGGGGGGTAGTATGGGTGAGGGAGGGGAAGACGCCGGGTTGGGGGAGATATAGGAGGGGGAGGTTTCTGGCGGAGGAAGGGAGTAGAGAGAGAGAGAAAGAGAGAGAGAGAGAGAGAGAGAGAGAGAGAGAGAGAGAGAGAGAGAGAGAGAGAGAGAGAGAGAGAGAGAGTATGGAAGAGGAGCGGGGAGGAGGGGAGACATTTATGGAACAGGGTGTCAGGTGGAGGTAGGTACGGGATAACGGATCATGGGAAGGACAGATAACAGCAGGCCTAAATGGTGGACAACGAGGTTATCTGCTGGAGGACGGCAGTGCATGGACACGACAGTAAAGGGAAGACCCGATGGTCTGTGCTGAGGTCATCTGGTGGAGAACAGTAAGAGCGCCTTGAGGTCGTAGTCTTATCTATGGTAGATACGGGATGATAAAGGCGCCTCTACACCCACCACCTCCATCTGAGATGGTCGCCGACAGGTCGAATGCTGAGAACGCCATAGAGTATGGAAGTAGTACACCGCCATGGAAGTTTTGTAGGAAAGTGTGAGTAGGGAAAGTACTTTCTCCGTGACTCTAACTGCAGTGTTGGTTTTCCTGTCTGCTGAGATGGACGGAATTAGAGAAGCAAGAAGATGCAGACTAGCACAGAGGGGGAAGGAACAAGATGGATTAGAAGTGGTGAAATGTTAGAGATAGATCGAGAAGTGGGAGGTGAGCAGGTTTGAAGGATAGACGAAATGGGATGTAAGAGAGAGAGAGAGAGAGAGAGAGAGAGAGAGAGAGAGAGAGAGAGAGAGAGAGAGAGAGAATTAGGAAGGTAGGGGGTAAGGTTTCGCGGACATAAACTCATGTTCCATACGCCATAAACTCCATCATTACCCAGTACTCAACACCCACCGCAGCAAAGTCTGGAGATGTGTTTATTTTAGGGTAGTTTTGCCTTGATTTTTTTTTGTTTTCCTCATTTGTTTTTCCTTCTCCCTCTATTTCCAAGAAGCCACGTGAATAGCTACGTTGTATATGTTCAGCTTCACGTCCTTCTGACGTTCCTCCTCTCCCCGGGTCTTACCCTTCTCCTCGCACCCGCTTTCCTCAGCTCATTCTGCAGTACACTTTCCTCAGCTTACTGCCCACATCTGTGCCAGCCTCAGACACCCTCGGCAGAGACGTTCGTCAGCCTTGCACTCGTCTGAGTCCCCCTAGACCTCTGTTTACACTGTCATTCCTTCATTATCCCCTTAGCCTCTCTTCAGGCTGCACCAATCTCCCCACTCCCCATGGTTCATACATTCTTAATTTCCTCCCCACGTCTACACTCTCCTTTTGCCTTCTTCCCAAGCCTTCCTTCCCCCTCACCAAATTCAGTATGTCTCCCTGTCTTTCAGTCTATTTGTCAGTTTATCTATCTGTCTCTGTTTGCTTGTCTTTCTTTCTCTCTTGTATTTGTCTCTCTCTCTCTCTCCATGTATGTATCTGCCCCTCTTGATTCCCTCAGCCTCTCCCAAAATCCACGGTCTGCTCAGTCATCCCTCCCACCCTACGCTCTCCTTCACCTGCCCTCTCCCATATGTTTTCTCCCTCCTCTCCACACTCTTCCCACCTACTCCCACTCCACTCTACGTGGCTCCTGTCCCCCTACCCCCTCAGACGCACCCACACACCACCTGCCTCACTTGCACACTCTCCCAATCCACTTCCCCTTCCATAACCCCCTCTTACCTCCTCTTCAAACACCCCCTACCTCCTTCCCATCTTTTTACCGTCCCCATCTCCCAAGTTCCATCACGGCGCACTCTCGGCGGCCCCCCTCCTCATCCTTCTATCCTCTTATGCGCTATCGCATCACGACTGCTTAATCTTCGCCAGGGGTTATGCTGAATCGTACGGACTATTTTCGTAAAGTGTGCCTTCGGGTAAGACGCCACTCGCTGTGCTTCCAAGGCCGACGACCTCTTCGGCACTGTTTATAGATCAACCACTCGAGTACGAAGATTTTAACTTCTTCGAGTACAAAGACTTGACCTCTTGAGTACAAAGACTTGACCTCTTGAGAACAAAGACTTGACTTCTTGGGTACGAAGACTTGACCACTCGAGTTAAAAGATTTGACGACTTGAGTACGAAGATTTTAACCTCTTGGGTACGAAGACTTGACCTCTCGAGTACGAAGATTTGACCTCTCGAGTACGAAGATTTGACCTCTCGAGTACGAAGATTTGACCTCTTGAGTACGAAGACCTGACCTCTTGAGTACGAAGACTTGACCTCTCGAGTACGAAGACTTGACCTCTCGAGTACGAAGACTTGACCTCTTGAGTACGAAGACTTGACCTCTTGAGTACCCTGGAACGCTATGATTTAACCCTTGAGTGCGATGACTTTAGTCGTCGTGCTCAGCGAGTTTCATCTTGCACACAGGGGTTTTGTTGTACCCAAAGAGTTTAATCTCCGTACTGAAGGAATTAGGTCGTCTTACTGAAGGGGTTAAAGTCGTACTGAAGGAGCGCGGCGACCCCACACTTCAAGCCAAACGCTGACCGTCTTAGGTACGTGAGCACACCAGCTGTACACCTCTGGGTGTAAAAGCCAGTGTCTAAATTGCCTTAAAAAGAAAAAGAAGCAAGCAAGCAAGCGACGCTAGTCCATGCATGAGCTTAGCGAGGACACGTGTTTGTGTGTGTGTGTGTGTGTGTGTGTGTGTGTGTGTGTGTGTGTGTGACAGCCAACCCCTACCAACATTTACGGCGGGAGTTGTTTGTGGTGGTTGGTGGCGATGGCGTGAGGTGCTGCCCGTCGCTGCTGATTCAAACCACTTTTATTCTTCCTTTGTCTCAGTGTAATCCTCTGGCTCTGACACGGTATTCACCAGAGCATGAATGAGAGCGACGTGTATACAGACACACACACATACACACACGACACTCAGGCGACTGTATATTCGTTCTGGGACGTTTCCCCGCCAGGGTGTAAATATAATCAGATTACGTCTCTTGTCCACATTAACAGAAAAAGCAAGAGAAATCTTGCTGTCGAAAACTCTGCCAGAGTAACTTAAATAATATTGTATTTTATGTCTTGACTCCGTGTAATCTGACGTTTATATAAATTACTGTAAAGAAATCGTTAATAAAAAAGTTCGGTTGGTACAGTGCCGATGTAGCACTGGATTATGCGGGGTCGTCCAGGCCTTAATGTGATCGATCGTGCGTTCCAGATGTGACGGAGCGTCTTCCAGGACCGTCGCGGGTCGAGTACCGCCCGGGTTAAAAGATGTGAAAAATCGCAATATTTTTTTTCCCCACAAAGTCGATTTCTCTCGTCTTATGGTTTGGAACTCTCTTGTCCCTACGGATCATTCAGTCGGAAACCAAAATTGAAACATGATTGATATTTATAGATTCTGATGGCTTGTGGCATCTGTCACATTCTTATGTTTACGAATGTTTGAAGGTATAGACTGACCCATATCCACAATGGGTCTGTGAGTTTTTAAGGGGACTTAATGGGTCTACAGATGTCTAATGGGGACTCGTGATCCTCCTGGTGTTTATTGGGGGACTGATGAGGGTCTCCAGGTGTTGAGTGGGGACCAATGGGTTTGTCATGGTTTCCTTGAGACTACGGAATCACTGACGGTTCTTCTCGGTAATGGAAGGAGGTAATGATCATCCCAGCCTGACGAGGTGCTTGGTCATGTGTGTGTGTGTCACAAGGCAGCCCTGCTGCAGCAGTAACTGAAGGAGGAGGCATCCTGCAGCAGGAGCGTGGACATAAATGTGGCACACACTTGCCCCTTCCCCCGCTGTCACACCCTCCTGTGTCGATGTATTGTACTTACTGTGCGCTGTGTGCTTCCCCTGAGGTATCCCAAGCCTTGTATTATTGCTATGCTCAAAATGCTTCGCCCGCGTAGCTCATATTTAGAGAAATTTTGAGTTTTTTAAGACTTAAGACCTGAAACTAGGCCTTGTGAAGGTACAGACAGATCTCCGGCATCGTGGTAAAAACAGGCGCGCTCCCACGACGCTGTGTGTGGAGACAAAGCGTGGGAGTCAATATTTCGTGACGCCTTTATTAGGAAATACTGGGGTTGGCTTCCTCCGCATGCCCTATGCTGACATTGAGTCTGAGGGTCGCTCTCCATACACTAAACTTAGACTCATTACTGTGGGTCACCATCCTCAAGGAGTGACTCACCGCCGGAGTCACCATCCTCCCTGCGTGACTCACTGCTGGAGTCATACATAACCTCCCTCCCTATCCCCGCTGATCCTTGAGAGAGTTGTCAGGTCGCTCTCGAAGTCCCCGGCGGCGTCTCTCTGTTCCTCAACGCTGACGTCTGACGAAGTCACAGAACGTCCGCAGTGACCTCTTGACTGCTCTGGCCCTTCCAGGCAGGGGCGGCTTCCCTTCCTCCCTCCACAGCAGGAGAACCCGCCTACCGCCCACGTCACCAGCCCTCCTCAGGTACAATATAAAAAGGGTCAAGGAGGACGGGCGTCAAAGGAGGTACGAGAGGCTGTGTGTCCAGGTAAAAAAAAAGAAAAAAAAGGTGGCTGGAGAGACACAATCTTATCGGTACACTCATACCTGCCTCCCACCACCACCACCTCTGTGCCACGACCGCCGCCTACCACTACCACCACATTTCCCACACTGTGGTCTAAAAATACTCGAGCTGGTGTGTCCAGAAGTAGCAAGGCTTGTGCTGTGTGGGAGGGAGGTGAAGGCAAATTGAAGAACAACTCAGTTATTCCTTCAAACAGTTCATTTTCTCTTTCACTAATACCCTAAAGTCTGAGCCAGTTACACAAGGAAGATTACAAGCTTAAACTCAGCTTCACATTCTGTCAGCAGTTCCTCCCGGTGGTTTCTGCCTGGGACACACAAGTCATTGGTAGCTTAATGGGCCGACTTTGATTGTTCCCGGAACGAGCCAAGATGACGTCAATTACTCGGTCGGATTCGATGAAGATGATTTAGGATTGCATTTTCGGGGATCCGAGGACGTGACCGTGGAACAGATGGAGAGCAGTGGAGGAGAAGGTGAAGGAGGGGAAAGGGGGCGTCGTGGCTGAGAAGGATTGGGGGAAGGGGTGTATTTTTTTTTCGGGAAGAAAGGCGTATGGGCAAGTTGAATTAGAATCTCATATGTCAGAAGAGTTGTGTGTGTGTGTGTGTGTGTGGTGTGTGTGTGTGTGTGTGTGTGTGTGTGTGTGTGTGGAGTGAGGAGGTGGGGAATGGATGATGAAGAAACAGGAACAACAATAGTGATGGAAGACCAATGTGAGGAAGAGCAAAGATGGAACGAACCGGCTGTAATCATTTTTTTTTTCTATCACTTTAATTAACTTCCTTTGCTGGACAGTTATACCCCGACAGGAACAAAGCAGGGAACTGTGATTTACAGCATGCGACCCATGGGCTGAGGTGGTGGCAGGGGAGTGGAGAAAAATGGACTGGGGTCGTGGATGACGAACGTACATAGGTGCAAGGAAATTTAAAGTTCCTGACACACTGCCATGAAATCACCTTCAGCAGGTCGTAGTTACGAAAGCAGAACTCACTTATCACTTGAACAGGAACGTAGAATTTATAGTACTTGACAGGCAAGCAAATGACAGTGGAATATCACCATTTATGAAGAACAGGACATTAAAAGATGAACAGATATCTGCAACTATACTTGGTAGTTCTGAGTGACAGCTTTGCTCCTGAAGATATACTCAGTATTCACCAGAGTCCCACCAGAAGGCCAAGTAAACATTATTGAATCATGAACATTAGTTGTCATGCACAAGTTTTTACCTTGACTATGTCCAGCAATTCAGGAAGACGCCACTGCACCAACCTCGCCACCGTCACCTCCTGCCACAAGAGATCATTCGTCCTCGAGTTACAGTTCGACGCCACAACCGGCTCGAGCTCACACACACTCCAAGAACAACCCCATCCCAGGCATTATGAACAACTTCAATAACCAGTACACTGCCTCCCCTCAGTGCACTGCCTCCCCTCAGTAGACTGCCTCCCCTCAGTAGACTGCCTCCCCTATGTTTGAGTAAAGACTGGATGTTTGAACTACCACACCCATCCACCCACTTTTATAACTCCTCTGTCTCTATTTTGCCGTTGTTTCTCTCCATCTGATATCAGCCTCTGGCCTGTCTTAACACGTACCCACGTCTCCACCAGCGCTGGTCGTCAACACGGCACCCGTCATCCTCACCCATACACGCCTCACCACATTTCGGTGGAGACGTGCGTCCGTCACCATCGTCTCCAACACTGCGAGCCTCCAACATGTGGCGCCGTGGTCGCATGATGATTTCCTTCCCCACCATCGATCCTCATCGTATTCATCAGGTCGTCGTCATGCCCCCTCCTCCCCGTATTCATCCATTCCTTGCCCTTCACCACATTTTCTTTGCCCCACCCCATCTTCTTTTTCCCTCTATTTTCATTCCCCCCTCCTCCTCCTCCTCCTCCTTCACATCTGGTCCCCTTCATTATCCTCGCGAAGGTTCAATGCCCCTTTTGTTTTAGCCTCCCCTTTGATATTTTTTGCGTTTGTCTTTGTTCTCTCTTTTTCTATTCACCCTTTCTTTTTTTTTCTCTTTCTCTCTCTTTATCGCAGATCTCTGCTTCTAATTCTTGTATTTATTTTTTTTTTCCCTTCCTCAATGTCCCTTCTGTTTTCAGATTGCCGTTGGCGTCCTATTCGGCCTCCCCTCAGTATTGTTCACATGCAGAGTATCTCTCTGTCTCTCTCTCTCTCTCTCTCTCTCTCTCTCTCTCTCTCTCTCTCTCTCTCTCTCTCTCTCTCTCTCTGCTTTTGCTCGGAATTTCTAACTTATTTTCTTAACTTTTCTGTGCTCATTAATACGTTTAGCTCCCCACTCTCTCTCTCTCTCTCTCTCTCTCCCCCTCTCTCCAAGCCCTCGTATTATTCCTCATTCTCCTTTCTGCTTCCATCCCTCCTCCTCCTCCTCCTCCTCCTCCTCTTCTTTCTCACCACCCCTCCTCCTCTTCCCGTCTTTCTCCTCGTTCTCTCCCCGTGTCTCATTCCGCCCCTGCCCCTCGCTGGCGGGCTCCACGTCTAATTCAGTGCTTTCAAGTGCTTTCCCAGCAATGGGGGGGGGGGGGGAGTGATCCTGCGCTTCATAGCCCCGATACTTGAGACCAAGCAGAGGGGGATGTGTACGTGGTGCGTGGGAGGAAGGGGAACGGGTTACAGGCACGTGGTGAGGACGGGTACGTGATGTTCGCAAGCACGCGGTATAGGTCTAGTGACGTGGTTTGTGCAAGCACATGACCACGTGAAATGCTTGGCGTGTACAATACACGTAGTTGAAAGCGGCCACGTGCACCATATGGCAAAAACAGGGATGCACAGGAGCGACTATATATGTATATATATATATAGTGACTCCTCTACTACCTCATTGGGTTTCATGGTCGGAAGGTCGTGAAGAATCATTAATCCCTTTGAACACGACTATACGACCCAACGTTGGATGTGATGGATGACCTTTGAACTTACAGTACTCTCTAATGGTCCCGTCAGAGGTCACGCCATGATACCCAAGGGACGGATCGTCATACGCAAGGGTCGGACAGTTGGACTCGAGGGTCGCACCGCGTCGTGCTCAGTGGTTGTACCGTCGTTCGTGCTCAAGGGTCGTACCGTCGTGCTCAGTGGTTGTACCGCGTTCTTGCTCAAGGGTCGTACCGTCGTGTTCAGTGGTCGTACCGTCGCGCTCAGTGGTTGTACCGTCGTTCGTGCCCAAGGGTCGTACCGTCGTGTTCAGTGGTCGTACCGTCGTGTTCAGTGGTCGTAACGTCGCGCTCAGTGGTTGTACCGTCGTTCGTGCCCAAGGGTCGTACCGTCGTGTTCAGTGGTCGTACCGTCGTGTTCAGTGGTCGTACCGTCGCGCTCAGTGGTTGTACCGTCGTTCGTGCTCAAGGGTCGTACCGTCGTGCTCAGTGGTCGCACTGTCGTGTTCAGTGGTCGTAACGTCGCGCTCAGTGGTTGTACCGTCGTTCGTGCCCAAGGGTCGTACCGTCGTGCTCAGTGGTCGTACTGTCGTGTTCAGTGGTCGTAACGTCGCGCTCAGTGGTTGTACCGTCGTTCGTGCTCAAGGGTCGTATCGTCGTGCTCAGTGGTGGTACCGTCGTGCTCAGTGGTCCTACCATCGCTCAGACTCAAGCGTCGTACCGTCGGAGTGGAATGGTGTGTGACAAGTGTCCGGCCATCGCCTCAGCAGCGTGGTCATCATCAGTCATTTTGTCACACCATGAGGTCCTCGTGGGAGCGTTCCGTGTGACAGATGTGTTACTACGCGCCGTTACAACCCAGTTAAGTAGGAGCGTAAATCACGCAAGACTTTTAGAACAGCGGTAAGCCCATAATTATTACCCCACGGGGCAAAATAATGCTACCCGTGTGTGAGCCTTAATTACTTGACACTGATTACCTGAAGAGGTGATCAGGGTCGTCCTCCCCCCACCCACGCCCTTTCATGATCATCACTCCTTCGTCAGCGACGGTGGCCGGCGAGAGAGGCGGAGAGAGGTGGGTGGGGGAGGACACAGGGAGAGAGAGGGAGGTAGATTTGTCAGGGTGATTTAGAGGGAGGTGGCCCGCGGGTGTGGCTTTAAGGCATATCAGCAGCTGGTAACGCCGTGTCTCGGGAAGTATTGTATAGGAAGGTAACGATTGGGTCTCTGCTGGAAGACGGAACACCTTAAGTGCTTCCTTAGAAATCCAGTTACAGAACAATGATTGCTTTATTTTGTATCATTTTAGGCTGTAGTCTTTATGAATTTCTCTCGTTTAGAATTGTTAATGGTCGAACGTATGTCAGTAGAGTATTTACCGAGGTTGAACACCTCGTTTAATTGAGGCGCTCTTGACTTATACGTCGGCATCGCCGGGTGACCTTCCCTCTCCCTTACTTGGCTTAACCAGGGAGTTTGCCTTCCATTTATCACCGCCACTCATTAGCACGGCGGAGCCCGCCTTCCTCACCGGCAGCACAGTCCATCTTCACCTGGATGATCATCTGCGCCATTCCGCTCCCCGGGATTAAAAAAGAAAAAAAAAAAAAGGTAGCGCCAAAGGTGTGGAAGGAGAGAAAAAGAAAGAAATTTCTCCTCCGTTCCCTTGGCTCTTACACATTTAACGTCGTGCCCATCTTTAGGAAAGGTGATGGGGAAATTGCACTGAACTACAGACCGGTGTCTCCGGTGAGTGTCGTCCGTAAAAGACTTAAAAAGATGATCAGAATGGGCTCTTGACATCCTCCTCTCGCCTCATCCCAGGTACATCAGTCTGGACGCAGATCATGGAGGGCAATTTTCGCTGACAGATGAGAGATGATACAGCTCCCCACTTAACCCAACAGCAGTTTGATGGTAGGAAATCAACTTCCACCTCTAATTATATCTTAGGGCTTATGAATTACCTCCGTAAAATAAGAGGATGGATGAAGTTGCCCGCTACAGTAGTCGAAGTGTTTGTCAACCAAGACATTTGATGTTGGGTCACATGCTCGTGCAGCAAGCTTGGCCAGTGTGAGCAGATAGCAACGCTCTGTGGACGCCTCTTTTCCGGTCCTTGAGGGAGCTGTCGCACGGTATCAGCGTGGGATCATTTCCACTTATTACCGCACCGCAAGTCTTTGTTTCAGTGTGTAAATCGATTGAAATTTATACACGGTTTTGCAGTAATTTCCAGACATTTCCCATTTCAGGCCTCTTAGTTAACTGTTTGTTTACTGCACAAGAAGTGTACGTCCAGCTCCGTGTCTTTGGAGGTACTGTGCATGCTTTCCAGGTGGTACTGAAATCACTTGTTGGTTTAAAACAGCTGAGGGAACCAAGAACCTATTCAAAATCAGTTTAAGAGGTCAAACAGACTAGGCCTGATATAGACCTTAACCAGAGTATAACAGGGAATGCTTAAGACGGTCCTAGCTTGATGAAATGCTCTCGAAAATCTCACTGAGAGCAGAGATGTGACCACCGCGTCAATAAATGACTTCCTGGAATCTGCTCTTCTCTCTGACTCTAAATTTGACCGTCCGTCTGACATCTGTATGTTGAGTTCACTGGACCCATGCCTCACCCTACCTCTGTAACTTGCCTCTCATAACATACTCCTGTCCATATATATTTATATGGGCACCGACCCAGCCAGTAATATATGTGTGTGTGTGTGTGTGTATGTGTGTGTGTGTCTATTGAATCCACGGAGCCCCTCAGCCCACCTCAGTAACTTGCCTAATATACCACTGCTCTGTCCGTACATATATACGTAAGCGCTGACCCAACTTGTCGTGTGTGCTACGACCTTACCTCTGTGTAGTGTAGGTTGATATAAACGACCCGGTAGAGTTTGTGCCTCTCACACACCCTAGAGTTGTCCACCGTAATGTATATAGATATGTATATTGAATGCGTAGGTTGGGGGGGGGGTGACCATGAGGTCAAACCCGTGTCATTTGTCTCGTGCACTACTGTGCCGGCCTTATGTATGGGTGCTGACCCGACGTTGTAAGATGTCACGCCTCCGTCAGTTTGTATGGCGTGATTTGAATACCTTTAGATGCGAACGCCGTTCTTTGAGGTCTTAGGTTTTGCGAACAACTTCATCACCTGGACGTACGTGTACCCTTGAGGACGCCCAGCTCCAACGCCGGTCTTTGACGGCCCCAGAGCACCTCGATGATAAAATGGTTGAGACTGCATTACCCGTTTTCTATCAGCTTTAAAGTTTTGAGATTGAGGAGTGTCTGTAATGTCCTGCCAGCGCTGTGGCAGTGGGAGTCGGTTATGAAATTGAAATTAAATTGATACAGAGACGACAAAAGAAAAAAAGAGAGAGAGAGAGAGAGAGCAATGTTGATTGATTTCACGACATAACATTCTCATTCCAAATATAACAATAAGGAGAGTTCCGCCACCAATTACTCATTTCATGGCTCTCCCAGTTGTTATATCCAATGATATACAATAAGACGAAATACAGATCTTACGACACCCACAGCCTGTCTTTTTAAGCGCCTTGGTGTCGTAAGATTAGGCTTCTGAACCCGTCGCATCTGTCAGCCTCTCTTTAGCTCAGTCTCCACCATCCTGGACGCCGTCGCCTCCCTTAATCCCGAAGTCTCCACCGTTCTCAGCGCCAGCGCCGTCTATCTACTCCTTGAGAGTCTCCACCACTCCGTCCCTACATCTCCGTGACCTTAGGGCAGCTGGGAGGGAGCGAGGTCCTCTGAACCTGTGGTGAGAGAGGCAGGGTTGGATCTCTGTGTTTGTGTGTGAGCGGGTACTCCAGACTGATAGCCATAGTGTAGGACATGGTGAAGGGGGCAGCCCTCGGTGCCTGAAGGAGGGGCACGCGAAGAGGCAAGAAGCCGAGGCCCCTACGTGGCTGGAGAGCCACTACGGACGCCATTTGGCCCCCCTCATGCCAGACGTCATGAGAGTCCTTATGTGTGTGTAAGACTGCCCTCTTTATTTTTTTTGACATCCTTTTTTTTTACCCCCCCCAGGAAAACTTCCGTAATTCTATACACATTTCTAGACTGACCTCAGGGCCTAGTCGGTGGGGAAACCATGACCTAAGCAGCAACAAGATTTTTTTTTTTTTTAGGAAAGTGTTTGTGTGTGATTTTTGACGCCGGAGGAGTAGTAGGAAGAGGAGGAGGACCAGCTGTAACAGCAAGTCTTCCCAACTATACCGTCCTTGTGTACAGACGAGGGACGCGAGGGTCTAACCAAACACTGACGCATTGCAAAGAAAACTTTGCCATATTGTGTCCTTGCTCCTCCTTCCCCCCTATACCCAGCACCTTCTTGACAGAGGCTTCGTACTTGATGATGTAACAACGTCAGAGTAAAATAGAAATGACTCTGCCTCAAATTTTGAAGCAGATCCGTCTTCAGAATACATTAGATGATTCTTACCTTATATTGTATTGAATACATTGGAAATTATAGCATGTCTTTGACTCAGAATTACCAGATTATTATTATTATTACTATTATTATTATTATTATTATTATTATTATTATTATTATTATTATTATTACTACTACTACTGCTACTATTACTATTATTATTATTATTATTATTATTATTATTATTATTATTATTATTATTACTACTACTACTACTACTGCTACTATTACTATTATTATTATTATTATTATTATTATTATTATTCCCAGGGTAGAGCAGTTGAGTGCCTGGACTGTGGCAAGAAATGATGTGGTCACCTCAAGACTGGGTCCTCGCGTCCTCTGCCCAGTGGGACTCTAATGTCATCTTTAAGGTAAGTAACAGTGGATGTAACACAGGCGGATGTGGCCACCAGTAGTGTTATTTTGAATGAACAAATGAAGCATTTTTCGGTAGTTGGTCGTCACCGCTGGCACCTACCGGTGATTCAACGAGCTGACTCAACCACTCCTAACCATAATTAGACCTATTTTAATCACGCTCAGATTAGGTGTTGTTACTTTTTGTTCTCTTGAGTTCGTTTCAAAACTGCTGTTGCTCTGAAATTCGTTGGACCCAGTTTGAAAACCCTCTTAAGATAAACTCGTTTAGCTTAGGTTTTGGGTAGGAATGTTAAGGTGGTTCTTAAAGATGATGGTTGTGGCTCAGACCAGTCACATAGAATGTGTCCACATTACAGCGAACTCAGCCAAACAGGTAGACAGACAGACAGACATCCGGTGTTGCATGTGTCTGGGGGTCTTGTAAGTAGAGGCGAAGCTCCATCGGTGGCACGACCACTACTAACGCTTACAAGCGTCGGTAAAACGCTTGTCGTGTACCAACTCTGACAGGACGTATTGGTCAGTAGGAAGAACGTAGATTTTGTCGTACGACTTTCTGTTCCCGTCTCTTGCACAGGGGTCCCGGGTTCGATCCTGGATGTTGGAGGTTTGTATGTTCTATGAAGGTGCGCGTTTCAACGCACTATGTTCGTATATATATATATATATATATATATATATATATATATATATATATATATATATATATATATATATATATAATCATTTCACTTATTTCAAGATCCAATTTCTAATGATGTGTTGAGAGGTGTGGGATCTTGAGAATAAGTGATAACTATGTGATAAATTCTTGGGCCTTCGGGAGTACTACGGAATAAATAAGGCAGGAAATGTGGGTCTCTGGTGTTGGCTTTCTCCACCCTTAAGAACAACAAACTTATCCTTGTTCTTAAGCGTCATACAAGATCCGGTTTATCTCAGTTACTCCTTGAAACTAGCAAGTGGTCCACCCACACTCCTGTTTTATTCGTGGGTCATTAAAGCGTCTGACTTAGCACGGCAGACATGATTACTTAGGAGTTACGTCCTGTTGTCTCTGGGTTGGATATTCCAGCCAGGCGCCTCTCATGCACCAGAACTTCTTCCGTCCTGTGTGCTTGTCGTCAGGTCCAGTGTCATGCATTTAACTCTCGCCAAACTTCCCTACCTTCTGCCTCCCACTCCATGTAACTTCCTCCCTCTCGAGCCTCGAGGTATCCACTTTCTTCCTCGTGGTCATTTGCCCTCGTATTTTACCCTCTGGAAATTAGGTAATAATTTTTTTCCCCTTTACGACGTGAAATTTAAAACAAAAAAAAAAAAGAAAGACGTAATGAATTTGTCTGCAAACGTAGGTTAGGACCGGCCCTTAACTAAGCCTTCAGATGTGTAACAAGAAGAGGATGAAAAGGAGTGTTTTTGAGACTGTCCGTGACGTAGTTTGTATAGAAGTGGGGAGAAAATTTCCAGAGTGCCTTCATGGCTTATTGTTTCCGTTATTGGTGTCGAAGCAGAGGAACTGTGGCCTCCAGTTTCGGCATAATGATGGAGATTATTTCGGAAGTGGGGGGGGGGGGGGGGAGAGAGAGAGAAAAGACTTCAAGCTTTTATTTCGACTCTGTGCTGAGAGAGGCTCAGTAGAAACAAGACGATTTTTTTTTTCCAATGTAGACCGAATGCCGGGAGATAATACAGGGAGGAAAACCATACGTAAAAACAGATGAACCGGACATCCCTAAAGTGTCAGGAGATAGATAATACAGAAGGATACCATTAATATAGAAAATGGGCTTCTCCATTTTTCGTGATTGTGTTAAAAGTTTTAAGAGTGAGGTTGAGGTCGACCCATCAGGGTGAGATGAGAGACCAGGGAGGTCGAGGACGATCCACCAGCGTGAGGCTGAGGAGGAGGATGGTCTGAGAACGACCCCCACCAGCGGGGAGAGTTGGGTGTCCCGCTGGCTACTGCCACTCATGCTAATGCCTTTGTCCGCCAACTGAGCTGTGGGCCTTAATCGCTCTGTACCATACCGGCCGGGTGGGTACTGCACCATACCAGCGGGGACTGCACCTCGGGTGTCTGCGGTAAAGGTGAACGCCAAACACGCTTCCCGACATCATAAGGACATAAAACCGATGTGAGTACTCCTAATATTTATTTATTGTGGTTCATAGCGCTTCAGTTTATTATGTACTGACCCAGAGGCGTGTTTGCTGTTCCACTTGGATTGGTACGAGGCAGGGTTAACAGGAACATATCGATACGTGTACACAACGTGTGTCCTGGATGGTTTGATGTATCGTGTCGTTCAAGGGGTATAAGGGAGTGACAGGAGGACGATTGGTGGTGAGGTTCGATGAAGGGTTCAATGCGAATGGTTCTGACCAGACCCAGGACTAGATGGGTTGGTTCTCACGGTTTTGACCAGAGCGCAGACCAGACTGGCTGGTTCGCACGGTTCTGCCGAGACCCCAGACCAGACGGGTTGGTTCTAATTGTCTAAATTGCCCTGCGTGGTCTCCAAACTAGACGGGCTGGTTCCCATGCGCCTGCGCACACAGTTAAGGGCATTGAAGCCCAATACAGTCGATGCAAAGGACATTGAGTGCCCAAAGTAATAGATGTCCAGGACGTGGATTACCTCTGTAATCTGCTCTCTCTCTCTCTCTCTCTCTCTCTCTCTCTCTCTCTCTCTCTCTCTCTCTCTCTCTCTCTCTCTCTCTCTCTCTCTCTCTCTCCTTAGCTTGCAGTATCATCACATATATCGTCATGATTTTCGTGTGATCGGGAGGCTATCGGTATACTAATTTTTTTCCCCCCGATATTTTACAGAGAGATATATCGTACATTTGACGTTATACGAGGCCGAGGTTCGCTGCTCCCCACTCGACACCAGCGTACGAAGATGACTTCGCCAGGAGATCACGCTGTTGATGCCTGACCTCTCGCTTGTTCTTAAAGCCTAGGAAAAAAAAATGAAGAAAAAAAAAACCCACTGGATCACACATTACAAAGTAACTGCCCACGAAACCTGTGGAGTGAGGGAGGGAGGGAAGGAGGAGTGATGTGCGTGTTGGGCGGCTGGTCGCCACAACACAGACGTGGGGTAATTTCCTTCAGCTCAGGCTTGGCAGATTCAAACAGATTAAAGTATATATATATATATATATATATATATATATATATATATATATATATATATATATATATATATATATATATATATATATAAATGACTCGGGGTGGAAAAAAGGGAAATTTCCCCGGTGAATATTTGTGTAGAAAGTAACTTTCGAGTCGTAATGGATGATCGAGCCTTCCAACACACTGGTCTGTTTTACGTGTTGATGAGTTATGGTGGCGGTAAGTGTCGGAGTTGTTGGTGACTGTGGCAGGATGGTTGTGGTGAGTGGTTGTGGTATTGCTGATGGTGGATGAGGGGGATGATATTGATCAGCTGATGTTGTTAGGAGTTGTGGTCTGTTGTGATTCGGTGGTCGTGCTGTGTTGTTACCTCACCATTGTTTTTTTTATTATTATTTTCTTTGTTCTCGTCCTTGCGTTGTGTTCTTGATTCCGTGCTCTGGTTTTGTCATGCTGTGTTGCACCGCTGTTCCTCGTGTGTTCTCACACTCTTCCGGCAGTGCCCCACATATGTGTTGTGCATTTTGACATCTCTCTGTCCTTTGTCTTCATGCTGTGGCATTTTCTCAATTCTTGTAGTTGTTTTTTTTCTAACTTCTGTGGCTTCGACGTCTCTTCTACACTAGTCCTCAAACCATGTGGACCTCGGGCTGGTGCTGGTGGCGGAGCTGAGATGCCAGCTGACCACAGCCTATGTGCGTCCCCGTCAGCAGCAGGCATCAGCAGGAGGAGGAGGGAGATCTCACGACAGAAATTCTGTTGTGAACATCTCCGGCTGATGATGTACTGCGTCTCTACGTAAACACTTGTGTTTCATCCCACTGTCCATTTTGCCGATTTGACGTGGATTTTTACCTGGTCATAATGGCTTTTTATACATTACGTATATGAATATATTTTTTCTCTAACTTTGTCCAAGGTTGTTGGGATACGTTGGAATATTTTGGTTATGTGATATATCATTCCCCATGACAGCTGCTGGGTTCGTCTGCCTCCTCCTTCGCCCACGGTGAGAATGACAGTCAGGCTTCCTTCGTCTGCACCATCAGTTTAAGCAATTGACGTTTTCTCGTATATTTCTTCTTTTTTTTTTTTTTTCTCCCGCTTTGTTGTTGTCAAGTTGGTGAGTACGAACGGACGAGCACGCCTGGCGCCGAAGCCATCAGCAGGAGAAGCGATCTCTCCGTCTAACGTGTATGTACATACGGTTGGCAGGAGACGTCAGGGTGCGCATTAATTCAGCAGTTCTCCAGCGACGAGCGTTATCAAGGGTTTTGCCGGAGCCACAGTCTATCTGGCCCAGCAGCGAACGACAGGAGAACGACTGTGGGGTAAGTAAGGTTCGTAAAGTCTTGGGTTCTGACCAGGCGATTATTGACCACTGTTGCACATTCTGGGTCATACCCCCGGCCGAGATATAGCAGTACTGTCTCACTCTTACACTGCAGAGCGCTTTACGCTTGTGAATTGCTAGAAATTGAAGAGTATGTGATACACTGCAAGTTATAGCGTCAAATGATGACTGTGTGGCCGACTGCAAGTTAGAGTTGGGCCATTTTGATACCTGTTTCTTTCCCTACTTCTCATAGCTTTGGAACTCTCTTCTTTCTCACGTCTTTCCTAACATTTACTTCTCCCTCTCATTGACCCTCATCATATTTCAATTAAAGTGGACCTTTTTTCCGTGACTGGCGACTCCAACATAAAGATTTTTTTCTTTTCATTCGCCTCTTGGTAAATTGTTTCCTCAAAGACGCTTCAATCATCATATGGCATCCGGCAAGGTAGCTCACTCCCTCCCTGCCCGTATGATGTTAGTAATGACGATTGAAATGTACGTTGGAAGGTCCATACCACGTACCCGTGCACCCCATCAAAGCTGTCATTATGAAGCAATCACCTCAACCTCCTTCTCTAAGATGTTGCCCTTGCAACGTAGGCGTCTGGCACCTACAGTTGTGAATGGCATCTTCGACTGCGACCGGACCAGAGCGTATGGTAATTATTTACCTGACAAAATCAAAATCTGTATGCCAGTACGTAGGCTTGATGTCGAGTTGGCTCAGTATAATGCTCAGCTTTACCTCTCTGATTCGCGTCGTTAGTGAGGATAAAGTGCGATCGTGATGTAGCCAGGCAGACCAGCCATCATGGGTGTAAAATTTGAGCTATTTTTTTTTTTTTTTAAGCTACCATTACACTGTACTGTAATGCTGTAATACTCCACTGTATCACCAAGGGGTAGATTTACAGAGTCTGGTATGAGAGGATCCACGTGTCTTTGTTCGTTGCAGTTTGTGTGTATAGATGTGTTTGCAAGTGTTGAATTACGAAGATGTTCTGAGACGAAGCTCGGTGTAATTGCAAGGCTGTTGCTGTGTGTGAGTCGTTCCTTCCTCCTCCCGCGATTTGCAGGGAGTGTCGGGGCAGACTGCAAGCACTGTAAGGCGTACCAGATCCCCTTACATGTTAATGATGATGAGATTGTCATTATCATGATCATTATCATCCTATAAAGATCACGGGCATGCGCGAGTAATTACTTTGTGCGAGTTAGTTATTCCCTTGAGAGTCTGTAAATCAATTCATAGTGCAGTTCCATTTGATTATCGTAGATATAATCTTTTTTTACTGAAGTATTAATGTTTCCTTTGAGTCCTTGAGTGTCTCGCTGTACTGCGTGACTCCGTTCATCTTTAATTTTTTTTTTTCTATTCAATCTATAATTTTTTTTAATTGGATTGAGTGGGCCATAACTCTCTCATGGTGATTTTTTTTCACCTCGTTTTCTTTGATGATATGATGGGAGGGGAGGTGGGGGGGGGGGGGGAAGAGTGAGAGAGTGTGGGGGGCTCTTTCAGCCCTCCTTTAGGGGGAGTCCCTCAAGGATATGTGCTTCATCACCTCCCATTCTCTCTCCCTCTCTCTTTTCATCACCTCCCATTTTTTGTTCTCTCTTCATTATCGTCCGTTCCTTTTTTTTTTTTTTTATCTCTCTCTAGCATCTGCCGTTTTCGCTCTTCCTCTCATTTTCTTTGCATCATCCTTCATTTTCTTCCTTTCTCTTCATCACTTCCCATTTTGTCTTTCTCGTTATCACCTCCCATATTCTTTCCTCCAATATCACCTCTCATTTTCTCTGTTGCTTCATCGCCTCCCATTCTCTCTCTCTCTCTCTCTCTCTCTCTCTCTCTCTCTCTCTCTCTCTCTCTCTCTCTCTCTCTCTCTCTCTCTCTCTCTTATCTTATCTTCCAATTCCTCTTCTTCCTTCATCTTATCGTGATTTCTCTCTTTTCCACTGCGCATTTACCTTGTGTTTCCGGCTTGCTTCTCTCTCTCTCTCTCTCTCTCTCTCTCTCTCTCTCTCTCTCTCTCTCTCTCTCTCTCTCACACACACACACACACAAACGGGTCGTGTCAGCTGAGTATTCCGTCCTGTATAGCGCACCGCTTCCTTTGTTGCCCTCTCCTTTGCATGTATCAGCCGCTCTATTGCTTGCGCTTTACTCCTTTTAGCGTAACATAGCCAGCCATGTTTATTGCATAGCTCGACCTGTCTGTTGCGCAGGCCGAGCTTTCTGTTGTTCATCTTTTCACTGCAAGTAGAAGCTCTCACTGTAAATCCTCACTGAATGATACTATAATTCTTCACTGTAAAGTATAAGTTCCTCGCTACGTGTATGAATCCTTAGTCGAGTTTAAGTCTTCACTGCGCGTATGTATGAGTCCTCACACCGTCTATAAATCCTAACTCCAAGTCGCTCTTGCAGCTCCTCTTCCCCTCACTCGCTACGTACTTCTGCCTCGCATTAGCCTCCCAGTTCGACGGGAGTCTCCTCGTCCGCTAGGGGTCTGTGTCTCACAACAGGTCACACTGTCTTGTGTGACGGTAGACCTCCCAGGATGGGCGTGTCCTCCGCCGTATATAGATGGGTCGCGCTCCCTGCCTCCCGACCTTCCTTCCGCCCTTTCATCGTTTAAACGTGGGGCAGACCCACCCTCTGTGTGTGTGTGTGTGGAGGGGTCGCCACCTCCACATACAGACGGGTCACTACGCTTCGTATGTGGCGTAGACAGACCCCCTTCCATACGTGGCGTAGACAGACCCCCTTCCATACATGGCGTACACGGACCCACTTCTGTACGTGGCGTAGACAGGCCCCGTTCCATGCGTAGATAAGACAGCCCTCCCTGCGTGGAGTAGACTGGCCCTCTTCCGACGGCCTTGCTCTACCGTCCAGCCCTGTCCTCGCGAACCGTGACCTTGTAGTTGCTACCTCGTCATTGGGAAGGAAGGAGAACCTTTAGAGAGGACGTGAGCCTGTGTGTGTGTGTGTGTGTGTGTGTGTGTGTGTGTGTGTGCTGAAGGGAGCCCCTGGACAACGCGCTCTCCGAGATATCATCGTTGGATTTGTCTCTCGGCAGCGATGAAGGCCACATTACACGCGCCACTTTGTCCTCCTGTCGCACAATTGCTACCTCTTAAAGTGCGTCCATTTCTCAGAGGAAGGGTTGGGGGAGGAGGCGAACCGACGGCATCTTGATGACCGTAAGAGATGGCGAGAGACAGCGAAGCAACATATATACACGGGAGAAATTCTCTCTCTCTCTCTCTCTCTCTCTCTCTCTCTCTCTCTCTCTCTCTCTCTCTCTCTCTCTCTCTCTCTCTCTCTCTCTGTTCAGACAGAGTTGGCCTGAATATTCATCATACTTTTTTTTTTGAACAGTTTTGGAAAAGTTTTTCAAAGTGAATAAACACTCGCTGATATACTGCGGGCTGGAAAATTTGCGACCGGTTTATCCTGGGAAATAATTCTTAATGTTTCTTTACGATGTGAGAACAGATATCGTAAATTAAATTCGGAGGAAATAAGGCATTATTCTCTTTCTTTCTTTCTCCCATTGAAATATATATCACAATGGAATCCGTTCCGGGAAACGGAAGGGATCACAACACACACCAAGGAGATATCATCCCCCTTAAATTAGTCCCAGTCACTTTAGATGATTATAGCCTTCGTCAGATGAGGGGAAATTATCGTAATTATTTCACTTGTGATGAATATGGCCACCGAGACCCATGGTAATATCCTTAAGTATCCGCCTCTCTATAAGACTTCAGTCCAGTTGTTATTTAACTCGCATGATTAAATCATTTTTATTTTGTCTCCTCCGCCTCTAAAGATGAAAATATTTATTGGGAATCAGGATTTTGAAAATCGGAAATCTGTCGTCTTCCGCGAAGGATCTGGCGAAATACAGAAAGAGAGTGTGTGTGTGTGTGTGTGTGTGTGTGTGTGTGTCTGTGTATATACCAGGAAAGCCCCCTCCAATTATTGATGGGTGCGTCCTACGCCCGCCTCATCCATCCACTCCTTCCCCTCGCGACCAATACACACCCCCACACACCCCCACACACCCTACCCGACCTGTACCCTCCTCATGGTGGACGGACGGACGGACGTGGAGGGGAGTGAGGGGGGCGCGCTGTCAGACAGCTTTGATGTGTCGTCGTTGCAGACGGACCTGACCGGAGCTGTGGACCGGCTGGGGGTTGTCTCTTGAAGACCACCTGTGACAGCTGGCCCGCGTCCGTGCAACACTGATCGATGTGGCTACCCCCACCCACCAACCTCCCCCTCATCCCATCCCAGCCTCTCCCCGACCCCCTCCATCTCTCTCTGTCTGTCGTGGATCAGAAGGAGGGAGAGGGAATTAAGGGGATGGAAATAGACAGGCGTGAGGGAAGGACAGGAATAGGATAAAGTGGAGGAAAAGTAAGAGAATTGGGAGTGAGAAAGGGTGGTGGAAGGTGACAGCGGAGAAAGGAGAAAGTTGAAATGTAATGATCAACAAAGAGGGAAAGGAGAAAGTGAAAGTAGAGGGGAAACAAGATGAAGAGAAAGGTGGAATGAAATAGGCGGGGGACAGAGAATATGAAAATGTAAATAAAGAAAATTGGTGATTGAACGGGTGACACAGAGAATGAAAGAAGAGTTAGAGAAGAAGGTTGACGATATGGTTGGGAATTAAAGTGAAAAAAAATGAATGAAAGGGGGATTATGGAACACACGGAATAAAGACAAAGAAGTGCCCAGAGCTGACAAGCTGAGAGACAAGATTAGAGGTGCATAAGCAACAACAAACTAAACTGAAAAAAAATCAATCAGAAGAGGAAGGGATTGTAGAGGAGAGGGAAAATAAGGGTAAGAGAGGAACTGTAGTTTGGGGCAGACGGGAGAAAGAGGATAGGAAGGAGAGTAAGCTAAGGGTTGTGGTGGGGCCTTTAAAGAGTGGGCAAGGGTTGGGGGGATAGTGGGGAATTGGGTGGGAGGGTGGGTTGGGGAATGGGCGATGTGGGAGAGTGGGCCAGCAGGTAGCCTAGGACGTGAGAGTGAGGGGGATGGAGTGGGACATGAGAGATAGAGAGAGGGGAGGGGGGCGGCACCAGGGGTCGAGTGGTGTGCAGAAGGGGGTGTTAGCTGACCACCTCCTCCTCCTCCGGCCAGGATCGTGACCGATGGCAGGGGGAGCGCGCGACCCTCCAGCAACAGCACCTCCTCCTTCTCCTCCTCCACCAGGCACCAGCCCTGGGGAAAGGGCTGGAGTGACGGGATACATTTTCGTTTTACACCGTCGACGACGGCGACGCGCTGTATCCTCTGCCGCCCACAGCACCGGCAAGAGGGCATAGTGAAATGCCTGCCGCTGTACCAGCAACAATCACATGAAAACTATCAAATCAGAAACAGTGTGGCGTTGTTGACGAAGCTGGTATATGCATGTATTTTTCAAGCACGTACCTCTCATAATGTCGGAAGTAATGCTTTACCCTCGATGGGAAGTACGTTGCTAATTTCTCGACTGGGCGGTGGTAAGTCAGTCGACGCGTCACGCGTACCGGGTCTGATAAAGTAGTTTGAGAAATCACATGCGGTAACCAGAGACACACATGCGTTATTAAGCATTTGTAGGCTCTGTGAGCAGCAGCAGGTGTACTTTTCATATGATTGTAATTGTCTTTCGTGGTGGATTAAAAATGCGTTCGTAGCGTAAGTTAGGGCTCAGTTATCATTTATTACTGTGTAAGAAAATTGGAATCCACTGGTTCTCGGTTATGTGTTGTGGATGAGAAAGAATACGTATATATATATATATATATATATATATATATATATATATATATATATATATATATATATATATATATATATATATATATGTGTGTGTGTGTGTGTGTGTGTGTGTGTGTGTGTGTGTGTGTGTGCAATGCATGTGTGTGTGTGTGTGTGTGCAATGCATGTGTGTGTGTGTGTGTGTGTGTGTGTGTGCAATATATGTGTGTATGTTTATTTATAACTTCTTCCCCCAACCCTCTGTCGCATACATAACCGCGATCTTTCCATAAAATCCAACACAGAAACTCGGACGCAGAGGAAACCCGGTTTACACAGGAGTCTGCTCCACCACTGCACCTACCCACCAACCCAACCATACCTCTCTACCTTGCAGGCCGCCTTGTATGTCACTCGTTCCTCACAGTCTCACTCACCTCGACCATTTATACCTCACGGAAAATACTCGACACTGTTAAGTCCAGCGCATCCTCAACTTGAACAGTAAAATCTCCGAAGATAAAGAAATTTGGACACTTCTCTTCACCGTCGCTCCAATTGCACTCTGAGGGAGACTATTGGTAGTAGTTGTAGTTGTACTACTGGTGGTGGTAGTGTAGTGATAGTAGTGATGGTAGTAGGTGATAGTAGATGGTAATAGTAGGTGGTACGATCAGGCACTTAAGTAGTAGTAGTAAAAGTGATGGTTGTGATGGCAGTGACTTCTTATGTTGCAATACGTAACTTGGTAGGGTCAGGCGCTGTTGTGTAGTAGTGGCGGCTTCAGTGATGAGTGATTGCACCCGGTGGGAGGGACTTCAGGCTTTAGGACCCCTAGCGGCCGATCAACAAAGCTGTAATGAAAGTATAGCGTGCTCCAGAGGCCGGGAAAAAAAGGCGTTATATCAGTAAGCTGGTGATGTTTGTGGCTAGTAATCTCTGGTGATGCTAGTGGCTAGTCTCTGGTGATGTTAGTGGCTAGTGATCTCTGGTGATGCTAGTGGCTAGTAATCTCTGGTGATGTTATTGGCAAGTAATCTCTGGTGATGTTAGTGGCTAGTAATCTCTGGTGATGTTAGTGGCTAGTAATCTCTGGTGATGCTAGTGGCTAGTAATCTCTGATGATGCTAGTGGTTGGTAATCTCTGATGATGCTAGTGGCTAGTAGATTACATGCCGAGACCCCAGTTTGACCTTACAAGGAGTAGCTTGTAGGTATTATGAACTACCAGAGCCAGTTGGTAGGTCACCACCAGGTGTAAATGAATCTTAAAAAAAGATATCTCCAGCGACTGGCTCACTGATACTGTAATCATCGCTGAGCAGAGTCCAAGAATGTTTCGCCTTGTTAGGCCACGTGAGGACAATGTATAGCACACCCACCCCCTTGACCCTTAACTAAAGCGTTTTACAACACGAATTGAAAGGTGCTTTACCGCCATTGTGAGGCTGACGATTTGTGTTGCTTTACGTGCATCAGCAAATGATGTAAACACGGATTGGGGTTATTATTAAAAATTTGTTGTGTGTTGACGCTACACTCGCTTTTGGAGGAGGGTTTGAAGAGTGGGAGTGGGAGGGGAGGAGGAACCAGCGATGAAAGAGATGAGTTGGAGGGGATAGAAGACAAGTAAGGAAGGAGAGGGAAGCGAAATTAGGTGGGAGAGAAGAGAAGAGAAAGCGAGAAGGAAAAATGTGGTTAATAGGTAAGAAAAGAGAAAGGAAGGGGACGAGGAGAGTTATCCCCTCATTGCATTGTTCTAGTTATATAGAGAACTCTGTCGTTCACTGGGCTCGGACCCAGCTGAAGAGGAGACATCCTTAGGCAGTGCAGTTTACCTGGAAGGAGAGAAGACAAAAAAGATATCGAAGAATGGACGTGGGAAAAGTAAAGACAATGAAATGTAGGTAAGAACAAAAGAAATGAGAACTAACTACAGCAGAGATGAAATACAGCGACACGTCTGTAACAAAACATCGATAGAAAGATAAAAATATAAAGCGAGAAGTACGAAAAAAGGAGAACCCAAGGGAAACTGTTAAGTAGGAGGAGGCAGATGAAACAAACATGGGGGAAAAAATGATGTAAGAGTTTCATGAGAGATACTTGAAAGAGAGCCAAGGAAAAAGGTAAATATGTCAAAAATACATGTAAGAGTCCCAGGGAAAGAAAAAGAGTGCCGGTGAGATCAGAAAAGAGGAGGTGGAGGAGGAGGAGAAGGAGAAGAAGAGGAGGAGGAGGAGGAGGAGGAGGAGGAGAAGGGTGGTGAGGGTGCGGGCAGAAGTGCATGGTGGAGACGAGGACCCTCCTAGGTGGACGGACACGTGACCAGGGCCGACGGACACTCCACACGCTCGCCTCTCCACCAGGATGACCTCCTCTCCTTAGTCCAGTTTCTCGGAAAACCTCGTAGACGCCGAGACAAAGAGTGTGTGGGAGTGTGTGAAACGGGGACGAGCTTTCAGACGTGAATACAAAGATGAAAGTCGAGAATTAGCAGAAACAGTCCTTTAAGAATATTAATTCCCAACGAGTTGGTGCTCGAGAGGAAACAAGGGCCATCCACGGGGGACGCAACTGTAATAATCCGAGTCTTCAATTTCATGCCGGATTGGATCTAGTTTCAACAGGACGCAGACGAAACCTTACCCTGTCGTTCCGCAGGCTCTCCGCTTAAGGAATTTATACACTGGATCCAAAAGACGCTGTCGGGTTCTTCTGCAGTTGCTTGGCAGGGGTCCAGTTGGCGCGTTGAGGGGCCCTTGAGACACGAGGGCAACACCACCTAGAGAGGAGGAAGAAAACTTCACAACAGCACCGTAATCACGTCCCTCAAGCGTGCCTTTCAGCCCTGCCCTGGGAAGAACGCTATCTCTGCCTTGACATGTAAGCGGATCACAAAGGGATGGGTACGTGCGGTTCCTGTGAACAATATGTTTCTTAGAAGTTAACTTTTTATTTCCTCACAGTCACTCATTTGTATGTCGAAAATGAAAAGGGGTCCGTGTTTTCGCTGGAGTTCGAAGTCGATGTCTGTGATACAAACTAACAGTTGAGTTGAAGAATTCACGAGGAAAACATGCGAGGTACTTGTATATCAAGACGTGTAGGGAAGACAGATAAACAGGAAGACCTTATGCTTTGTTAGTAAGGTTATCTGCTGGAGGACAGTATGTGGGAAGAACAGATAGGAGATGACCTGATGGTCTCTGAAGAAGTTATCTACTGGTGGATGGTGATAGTAATCAGAACCCCTGATGTGTGTAGATGGAACCATGGTTAGTGAAGCACATGGACCTGCACATTTCCGACACCATTATGGTCGAGTGTGTACTGGAGGGCTAAGAACTCTACTGTTAATGATGGCGTCTGGGAAAACTTCCTTACTTATGCCAACAGTGATTTATGCCGACATTACGCCGAAGAGAGTCAGCGTAATGTCGGAAGGCCTTACGCAGCAGGAGCAGCATCAGCGTCGTCTCCAGCCAGCAGCGTCGTGAGACAGACTACCACGCGCTGCGTCGTACTTGCGCCGGGCCTGGACACCAGCGGCCGAGAAGGAGAAGCACTCCTGCGCCCTTCAGACAACCCTGCCTGCCAGGCACACCGTCAGCAAGCACACGCCGCGCTGTCTGGCCCTGAATATTACTCCTAATCACCGACTTTCTGTCGTTTCGCTTTCCTGAAAGGTAAATCCCTTGTGGTGGTGGCGGCTGTGGGGGGTAGACCCTTTTCTTCTGTTCTTTTTTATTAAAGAAAAAAAAAACTTCAGCTCTTCTTAAGACTTGCGTCCGACACGTCGCCATTAGGGCGGCACATTTAGAGTTCCAGGAAAATCATCCAAGAATGTTGGACACGTCTTAAGAACCACTCCACACATCGCCTTCTGCGTCTTTTACGGGAACTTCAAGTTGATGGTTAAATTCGGATGTGGGGTAAAGAAATTTTTCCCGGAAGTTTTAAATTAGTGCCTTGGGAACGAATCAGGCAGAAACCTTCATTCCAAGTTCACGTAGGAAAAAAAGAAAAATAGAAAACAAGAAATCAGTGTTTGCTGCCCAAATATATATATATATATATATATATATATATATATATATATATATATATATATATATATATATATATATATATATATATATATAAAGAAAATACACATTTGATCAAAGATCCTTATGTGGTTATATGGGAGGAGTCCTTCTGTCCATGGTCAGGCGTCCCCCTCTTCGTCCAGGCTGGTCGATGGCCACCCCCTTCAGCATTCCTGGAAGGGGCTGTGTGGCCCCTTACCTGGACATTGGCTACACCGGTGCGTGTCCCCTCCTTCCCCCTGGCCGCCCATTGTGGCCTTCCATTTGAACTTCCAGCGACCGCAGGGGGACGGACGAACCTGGACACGCGCGCTGACGAAGGACGCTTGCGGCCGCTCTCTTGAGCGCTCCCATCTATCTGGAGGCGGTGGCGGCGTTGTGAGGACGTGGTAAAGATTTTTATTCTTATTTGAAAGCAGTGCAGTGGTCCCCCTGGCTATCAGTTGGGCACCCTGTTGACGTTCTCGTTACCACCCGCTCTCTGTGGCAGTGACCTGGTCTTCGTTATTATTATTATTGTTGTTATTATTATTATTATTATTATTATTATTATTATTATTATTATTAGTAGTAGTAGTAGTAGTAGTATCATTATTATTATTATTATTATTATTATTATTATTATTATTATTATTATCATTATTGTTGAACCCTGGGATCTCTTCCATTGAAGGCGCTACCGCAGCTTCGAGTCTGCGCTGTTTCCAGTAGCAGGGAAATGATGGACTCCTTTGGAATGGGAGATTCCCCGACTAGACTGTCATTCCCTGTGTGCTGTATGGAGAGGGAGTTTTGTGCTCGTGAGACCCCCATCTTTTGAATCACCTGCACTGTCACAACTTTTTATAACATGTTTTTCTTCCTAGATCTCATGTTATTGCCTCTGGTTGTTCTATCTCCGCACTTTTCGATGAGCTGTTCACTCGCTACAACATCCAACTGATTTGAAAAATTAATTAGTTGTGATCAGATCTTCCATGATAGGCACATTTAAGGCGGTTAACCTTTCCCCGTTTTCTATCTGTCTTAATTCCGTCATCATGCGACTGTGTGTGTTTGTTTGTGTGTGTGTTGTGTGTGTGTGTGTGTGTGTGTGTGTGTGTGTGTGTGTGTGTGTGTTTACAATTGTGTGTGTTACGTGGAGAGAGTTTTGCACTCGTGTTACCCCGTCTCTTAACCTTGTATATATGTATTCACACACACACACACACACACACACACACACAAACACATTTTTCCATATATGTATATATTTACCAGCATATCTTTAGAGAGCAATGTATCACTACATTACTTTTCGTGATGTAAACATCATAATTTATCTAGTTATTTACAACACGGTACAGTTGTACTGCGGAGGAAAGAGGAAAAAAGAGAGAAAAAAAAAATATGCTGTCGGAATTGTTTCTTGGAATTTCATGTGATATGGACCGCCGTTAATGTAAGGGTTATTGATGGTTGTGATTGTATGGGCTTCTGATTGCTGTAATTGTGTGGGATATTGATGGTTGTAATTGTAAGGTATACAGTGCCATGTTATTGCAGGGGTTACTGAATGTTGTAATTGTATGGGATCCTGATTGTTGTTACCGTGTGTTATTGATTGCTGTAATTGTAGGTGTTATTGGTCGTTGTGATTATTAAGTATTATTGTGCATAGGGTTTTCTGGATCATTGCCGTGTAGAGGAAAAGTACCCCTCTAAGGCTCAGTCCTCTGTACTCGACGCTGCCTCCCTAACGCGGGAAATGGCGAAATTGTATGGGAAAAATTATATATATATATATATATATATATATATATATATATATACATATTTATTTATTTTGCTTTGTCGCTGTCTCCCGCGTTTGCGAGGTAGCGCAAGGAAACAGACGAAAGAAATGGCCCAACCCACCCCCATACACATGTATATACATACACGTCCACACACTCAAATATACATACCTATACATCTCAGTGTACACATGTATATACACACACAGACATATACATATATACACATGTACATAATTCATACTGTCTGCGTGTGTGTGTGTGTGTGTGTTTGTGTTGTGTGTTTGTGTGTGTGTGTGTGTGTGTTTTCCATGAAGGGACTGCAGCGTTTTCAGGATCCTTTATCTCCTTCCCAGAGGAGCCCCAGGTTACTCCCTCAATGGATCGCAGCCTCGGAATTGTAGAAGTCTCCCATAAAAGTGGTCTTGTGGCCTCGCAGCGAAACCATTATCTCCGGGGATATGGGGGTAAAAGAATGCTACCCACACCCCCCCCTGGTATCTCGTGCATCTCGTCTGAGGGCGAGTAAGAGCAGAGTCGAGGAACGGCTGAGGGAGTATAGAGTAAGGATGATATCCCTGGAAGGCTCAGTTCCTCATGCTACACCGCTAACGTTTAGCGGGAAACGCGCTTGCACGTATGGGAAAAGAATGCTATGGTATTTTGTGTATCTTATATATATATATATATATATATATATATATATATATATATATATATATATATATATATATATATATATGTATGGCCACTTTGATATGCGACTTCTCGCTCGACGTAGAGGAAACGTCGTTGCATATCGTCTTCAACAGGAAGATTGAGTTAAAGTGAATGAAGACATTAAAGGCATTTAAAATTCAATTGAATACTGAGTCATGCGTGAGTCAGTCCATCATATGCCTCTCTCTCTCTCTCTCTCTCTCTCTCTCTCTCTCTCTCTCTCTCTCTCTCTCTCTCTCTCTCTCTCTCTCTCTCTCTCTCTCTCGTTACTTTCGATCTAGAGTTCCAATAATGTTTCTTGACCTGTAATTCCAAATCTTAACGAACCAGTCTTTCACAGGACTTTAAGGAGTTTTTATACGTGTGTATTAATGAAGTGGTAGGTGTGTATATTCACTTTGGGATTAGACATTTTGTTGTTGCAAAAAACTAAATGAATAAATAAATAAATGCATGATATGCCAAAGAAAAAAGAAAATCGCATAACAAAGCTTAAACTGGAATTTGGTTCCTGTGCGCATGTCGCGTTTAATTTACTGCGCTGTCCGCTTCCGCCGCGTTCCTTTCAGCGGCGCAAATGCGTCCGGGCAGTCCAATGAATTATTCGGGTTTATCGCCCATCACCGCCTGGCGCGTTCGCCGCCGGGCATTTGTGACGTGACAAAAACGTGTGAATTTCACCAGCAAGTGTCATGCACATCAGAGAAATGTGTGCGTGTGCGACAAAATCGCATCGATTCCGGCGTGATTAACGGCCGAGGCCTCGGGCCACAACGCCCTACAGTGCCCCGTGTCGAGTGAGTCGCATTCCCGTTAACGGGAGTGTGAGAGCGTCGACGTTAAGGGATCACCCCCCCGCTAGCACTGTACAGCGGATCCGTGAGTTCTTGCATGTTGTTGCAACCTTCCTTTCCAAAAGCATTTCTTCCTTACTTCTCCAACATTCCCTCTCAGTCCCTCGGTCTCCAACATTCCCTCTCAATCCCTCGGTCTCCAACATTCCCTCTCAGTCCCTCGGTCTCCAACATTCCCTCTCAATCCCTCGGTCTCCAACATTCCCTCACAATCCCTCGGTCTCCAACTTTCCCTCTCAGTCCCTCGGTCTCCAACACTCCCTCTCAGTCCCTCGGTCTCCAACATTCCCTTCCCTCGGTCTGCAACATTCCCTCTCAGTCCCTCGGTCTCCAACACTCCCTCTCAGTCACTCGGTCTCCAACATTCCCTTCCCTCGGTCTCCATCACTCCCTCTCAGTCCCTCGGTCTCCAACACTTCCTCTCAATCCCTCAGGTCTGCAACATTCCCTCTCAATCCCTCGCTCTCCAGAATTCCCTCTCAGTCCCTCGCTCTCCAGCATTCCCTCTCAATCCCTCGGTCTGCAACATTCCCTCTCAGTCCCTCAGTCTCCAGCACTCCCTCTCAGTCCCTCGGTCTCCATCACTCCCTCTCAGTCCCTCGGTCTCCAGATCCCTCGGTCTCCAACACTCCCTCACCATCCATCACTCTCCAGCACTTTCTCTTATGTTCTAAGTAAAGTCGTAATTTCAGTTCGGTTTAGCCTGATTCTAACGAAGTCGAACTTGGCGCAGGTTAGGTAAGGTCAATGGTAGTAGTAGTATTTAACCCCCTACACTAACTAGACTCACAAAACCCTCCTCCCCATTTTGTGGGGGATCGACTCGCATTTCAGATGGGGAGGAGGAGGAGGAGGAGGGGAGGAGAAGCGGTGTGTGTACTGGATGTTGGAGCTGAATATCCACGAGCAGACTTGAAGCATCAAATTACTTGCATTGTGATGAATTCCCCTAAAAATGATAATGATAGTGTGTGTGTGTGTGTTTAGAGAGAGAGAGAGAGAGAGAGAGAGAGAGAGAGAGAGAGAGAGCGTAGTATAACTATTACTATTTTTGCTGCTCGGCACGGCAAGGCAAGCGCGTAATGCCCACCGCATAATCTTCCCCCCGGTGATAATACAGTGTCTACCGTCACACACGTAACATGTCTGTTCCTGGGCTCGTGTGGAATCTTTTCAAACCATTTTTTTCTCGACGATATTTTTTTCTCCTCATTTATGTTTCTTATTTCGCTCAGTGTAGTTATACCGAATGGTCTTTCCCTGCTTGCGTTGTGGACTCTCATTTTCTTATCTTTTTTTTTATACATGTATTTCACAGGATTAGTGCATACGTAATATCTTTGTTTATATCCTGTTTAAAGGCATTTAGGTCCATCGTATTGTCCTCCGTCCCTTTAATTTGTTGCTTAATGCCGTGGTTGCCCTGTGTCCTGGTTCTCTTAAGGGGCTGTAAAGTTTTTAGTTGTTTCAGCTTCTTTGAAAAAAAAAATAGGGGGGGGGAAGGGGGGTGTGTAGTTCACGTGTTCCATGTGTTACGAGACGGTACACACACACACACACACACACACACACACGTAACAGGGGTGGGGAAAAATCGTTTGTGGTTAAACTGGAGCAGAGCTTAGGTTCGACCATGCCTCACGGAGGCCAGGTGAGACCGAAGGTGACCCGCCTACTGCTTTTGTCCCGACCACCACCACTACTGCTGCTGCTGCTGCTGCCTTGTCCTAACTGGTGGAACCGGTAAGAGAGCAGGGGTGCACGGGAGATGAGGACACCCTGCCTGCTAACACTCTTTGCTCCCTCCCTCCTGCGCCTCTCGCTCGCTCTTAGTTTGAGACCAAGTTTGAACTACTTTATTTTAGTCCCGTGTGAAGTCTAGTACCTAAGTCTCAAACAGCAGAACTAGAGTATATGTCGAATGTGTTATAGATGTATGTAACGAGAATGTATTTATTGGACGTGGTGCCAATGATAAAGTCTTGAATAGGAGGCTGTTAAAGAGATAACTACGGGAATAAAACGTGGTGTTGAACACACAAAGCATCTGGAATGACAGCGGTAAGGGCGTCGCTCTAGTAACCCCCCCAGCTTATCGTGCAAGACTTTTGAGTGTCCTACCGTCGTCAGGAGGACGCTGCCCCTCGCTTCTTACACCCCCCCCCCCCCCACATCCTGCTCTCGTAATCTTCGTTCAAGTCTGACATCTGACCCTTTGTCCCACTCTGCCCAGCAAGGCCGATGCTGTGCGCCGGCTCACCTCCTCACCTCGCTGTCTCCCGTTGTGCAGGGTATCACCCACACTCTGCTCCCACTCGCGTACTGCTGGAGTGGAAATATTAAACCAGTACTTTTTAATTGAGGTTGCATGACGTGCTGAGCGTGTGGGGGAGTAATGCATGCCCTTGCAACGGTCACCACAGGTCCCTCGGTCGTCGCCGCCGCGACAGCTCGAGGCAAGCAAGCGACAATCTTGAGATCCGCTGGCGGCGGCGTGACCGTCCGGAATGAGAGGGACTCGCTCACCGTAGTGGATGTCTGTATCTCGCGACTCTCCTGAGGAGCGGAAAGTCAAACAAGACTACACGACGCAAGGCGTAAGTGCGACTTCGAGGGAGAAGTTCGTACTTGGGACCAAGAGGTACTGCATTGTGTCGCACCGAAGTGTCAATTAGAGCGGCCGAACTCACTTAAAGAGAGTTGAGCAACGATTCGTCTTGCTTCATTCAGGACCATCGGCTCGGATGATGACAGCATCGAGGTGCCAGATTACTAAAAGCTAGTCTAGACGACCTGACCCCGTCACGCCTCTCTCACACCTCCTGCCCGCCCGCTACCCCCTTGTGCTTGTTCGCCCGCTCTGCGAGTCACTAAAAGCAGAGATTTACATCTGAATGATTCTACCGTGACGAGGGGTAAACGGAACGGACTCCAGAGTGCTTATAATCTCCAGAAACCGGCGGGCGAAGTGGACACGAAAAAGAAACACGGACGCTCCCTAAAAATTCCCATCCAGATTGCGGATGGCTTTGAGTGTGTGCGTGTGTGTGTGTGTGTGTGTGTGTGTGTGTGTGTGTGTGTGTGTGTGTGTGTGTGTGTGCCCCTTGTGGTGAACTCTTTCATGCGAGGAGTACAATTACTGCTGCGGGTGAGGCAAGGGGTCCAAGCCGAGATAATACTCGGCCACAGAGACATGAAGATTAATCCAGGGACGATGATGGCTGGGGGAGGCCCCCATTATAGTCACCAGGCAACCACCCATTGTCTCACGCCTGGCCGCCCCTCTCACCTGCCCTTGCTGGTGCTCCTTCAAGGCCTGCGCAGGGAGGTGGGTGGGTTCGAGTGCTGCACCGTGAAGGCCTGCGCAGGGAGGCAGTTTAGATGGGTGGGTGAGCTCGGTGTCGGGCGTTAGATGGGAGATCGCGGAGGTAAGGGGTTGCCTGGGACATGGTGCTGGAATGCAGGTGGGGAAGATCGGGGACAGTATCAGGGGTTAGGAATGCAGGCCAGGGGATAGGGAGGGCTGATAGAGGTAGATGCAGGTGACTAAGACAGGAGCAGCTTGGAGGAGGAGGAGGAGGAGGAGGCTACAGCGGTGCCTCAGTGATACTCAGGCCCGCATAGGGTCATCCCGTGACCTTCTGCCTCCCTCCTCTCTTCCACCGTAAGGTCAAGCGGCCTCGATACACTGCCGAGTGAAGAGTGTACTGTTGCAGCGATACTTTGCACATCCATCTACGATAGAGTAAGCTCATAGTTATAATGTACGAATGTTGTGAATGAGAGTGTGACACAACGTTCAGTGCGGCATTCCCTGTGACTCGGACCCTTTACGAAGGACTGCGCGAGCGCCACGAGTGAAAGAGACCACTGGCGCCTCCCTGCGAAGCGGTGTGGTGATCTTGGCATCATCCCCAGCATTAACGAAACTAGTCTTGTGTGTCTGTCTCCGCCTCAGGAGCGAGCGAACGCCCGGAGGATTTACGAACGCCTTGGTGTAACTTCCCTCCGCGTCGGAGCCAGGTACAGGTGTGAGCTCCCACTGCACCACTCCCAGATGGCCGCCAAGTCGTGGGGACATAAGTCCTGGGATAAACTAGTTGTCAGGGTACAGCACTTAACCTGCGATGCACCTTAGATTGTGGCGGTACAGAACTTACTTGATGTTCACCTTAGATTAAGAGGGTGCAGCAGTAGTTACCTGGAATGCACTGTAGACTTTGTGACGATACTGTTCCTAACTGGTGTACAGTACTTATCTGTTACTCGCATTTGATCATTAGGGTACAGTGCTTACCTGGTATGCACATTAGGCCGTGAGGGGTACAGTACTTTCCTGGTATGCACTTTAGATTATGAGGGTACAGTACTTACTTGATATGCACTTTAGAGTGTGAAGGTATAGGACTTGCCTGGTATTTACTTTACATTAGTAGGGTACAGTACTTACTTGGTATGCGCTTTGGAGTGTGAGGGTACAGAACTTGCCTGGTATTCACCTTTGATTATGGGGGTACAGTACTTACCTGGTAGGCTCATTAGATCGTGAGGGTACGGTACTCAACCTCCGGTCGAAATGGTACCATTCTTACCTGGTGTTCATCTCCGATTTTGACGGTACAGTGAGGCCCTTGTCTTGCGCCACCCAACCACCTTGATTCCTGGTCATTGATTGGTGGCTATCCTTCCCACCAGCTGGTTGTACATCACATTGGCCAGCAACAGCGATTCCCGCGTTAACGCCCAGTGATTTGCTGCGAGGTCAAGCCACACTGCGGACTTTAACCGCATCGTAGATTCCTGATAATGTAGAAAGTTCGCCCGGGTCGTAGTTGTATCAGAGGCGATGTCAACAACGCCCCGTGCCATGTACCCATTTTGTCGACCAGCCTCTATAGGCTGTGTAGTTCAAGCCGTGTTGTGGCACGTGCCTTGAATGTCGTCAACTCAGCGCGCGTGAGGGTGATCAAAGGCGCGGGTTATCCGCGAGTCTTCTGAGGGTCGTGAGAGACCAGGATGTACCGACCCGGGGGTACTCACCACTGCATTAGATTTGTGTATCTCTGGCTTCATTGATGATTACCAGGTGTCGTTCGCAGCTGCGCTCACTGAGGGCTACCATCACCTCAAGGTAGCTCAGAATACAATCGAGAATACTCACCATTACTTCAAGAATATCCACTAAATATCCACTGTGAGCACTGCCTTGAGTATGACTGCTCGGGTTTTGACTCGACCCGTATTAGCCAGGTCATAGGCAGGGATATCTTATATGAGGGTCGCACTGGCGTCGTGCTCAAGGGTCGTACCACTATGCTCAAGCACCGTACCGTCGTACTGAAAGGTCGTGCCGTCGCGTCGTGCTCAAGGGTCTATGATGAATCTTATTCTGATGGAAATTGTAAAAAAAAAAAAGAGTTGATCGAGAAAAGATTGAACTTGTTCTTCCTCTGTAGTGACTTCCTTAACAAGATGACATACTCAGCGTCCTACCGATAGCAGCCAGACCGTAGCAAACTCCGATTCCAGTCCATTTAACAAGTTAAAGGGTAGTTGGATCGTTTACCCTGCGGCCCAGTATGCAGATTAGCCTCACATTACTTCCCGATGAGTGACCGCGGACCATGGACAGGGCTCCAGCCACCCACAGGCAAAAAAGCCTTTTAAGAAATTAAGACTGGGTAGCCTGGCCTTTTAATATATTGATGTTAGTCGGCCTGGCCTTTTATCATTCGGTGGTTGGTCGTGGAAGATTATACAAATGGTTTATTTATTCATCACCCAGAATTATCATGCCCCCCAGCATTCATTTCATGGAAGTCCATCCGTAGTTCCAACTTACGACAGGTCGGACATGACGTTAAGGCTACGACGGGTGAAGGATGATGTCCCCACTACGACAGGTTGAAGATGTTCCTCCTACGACGAAGTTAAGGATTACCTTTTAGGAATCCTGTGGATCACGGTGGCTCCGTCTTGCGCGACAGCTCGCTGACCGTCTGAGTAGGTCCGTGTGAAGCGATAGACTGGTGGAAAAGATGCATATATAGTGCTACAGCAAGGAGAGGTAGACAGCAGGAGAGATCGATAGATACAGTGAGAAAACTGATAGAGGAGATGTGATCGAGACGGATAGACTATGAAGTCTTTCTCGTTGCCTCTTAATAATCGGGGTTTACTCTGGCGTTCCACCCGGTCGCCTTATTTTCTATGATGGTCTCGGACAGTAGGGACCCGCGGTGGTGTTTCCTCAGCGCCCTCCACCCCCCTCCTCTCCACGTCCCACACAAGGGCTGAGGTCGTCAGCGATCGTCCTGACCCAGTGTTTTCTCAGTTTCCCCATTGTTTTTGCCTGTTTACTAACGCCGTCCACCGTCCTCCCCCTCAGACTTTCTCGGTAAATAATTTGCGAGACTACATCATCGCGACTGACTCGGCAAAGTTCAATATTTAAACTCCTCCCGGGTTGGTGTAAGGCTCTTATTTACTAACATGCCAGCTGATGTGAACAGCGCACACCATCACCACCACCGCCAGCTCAGCCTGCCTCTCCCGCCTCCGCCTCCTCCTCCTCCTCCTCCTCCTCCTCCTCCTCCTACTCCTCCTCCTCCAACTCCTACTCCAGGTCATTTGTGGACATTTTTCTACTCATTTACTCTTTCGCTTGACTTGCGAGGAGTTCCACGGGACGGAGGAAGGATGTGGGAGGAGGGGAACGACCCGTCTGGGTACATTACTGTGTTTCGGTTACTTTTGATGTAACTTTCTTCTCACTGTGGATTATTTAGTCCCAAGAAAGATGTTAAAAAGTTACTTATATATATATATATATATATATATATATATATATATATATATATATATATATATATATATATATATATATATATATATATAATGATATGCGCGAATGCAACTTTTCTCACACGATTTTCTTTTAACCTTTTTGAACTCCTTACCAAAGCGACCATCTTAGCCAAACCATTCAGCTTCAGCCTCTTAGCTCTCTCTCTCTCTCTCTCTCTCTCTCTCTCTCTCTCTCTCTCTCTCTCTCTCTCTCTCTCTCTCTCTCTCTCTCTCTCTCTCTCTCTCTCTCTCATCACACACACACACACACACACACACACGATGCCCACCCCCCCCGGTCCCCGACGCCCCTCGCTTCCCCCCCTCATCTACATACAACCATCTCCCCGCGCTATCAGTCTCGACCATCTCTCTCATACAAGTCATTCATCTCCACCAGCTTTCTCCGGACGGGATATCCATCTCCTGTGCTGTGACTCGCCTTTTAGGATACTTTAGGGGTCCTTTCGCGACAGCGTACAGTGGGGGGACAGCTGGCTCTGCCGTGGTCGGCTAATCTCTATTCATTATGGAGATGTACGTCTCGTAGCGTCTGCCACAAACCTCTCATCTCTCGTGCCGAACGGTCCTCCCTCCTCCTCCTCCCTCACCCCCCCACGGATCCTCATCCGTCTATGCCGGTCGCTGGAAATAAAGTTTACACAATAACTAGATTAGTGAGGTCGGCATCACACACACTCGCCACGGGGGGAAGGATGGAGGAGTAACATTCTTGTGGGCGATGTGGTCACAGAAGACGCACGGGGTCCTCAAAATCTCGACTGTACATACCACATTCGAAGTTCATTTTTCTTTTTCTTCTTTTTTTTTTTTGGATGGAAGAAGTAAAAAATTAAGTAATGAATATTATTTTTTTTTTTTCTAAAGGTGAGGTGAAGAGATTCTCGATATAAATAAACTGACACAAGTGAGTTTTATGAGGGGGGGTACTTCGTGAAATTGGTAATTACTGGGTACGGGGAAGAAAATGCGGTTGTCGAATTATTGAGTCGGCTTCATCCCCGCTAGATTTGTTGGTCTCCTCAGCTCGGTGGTATACGACCCTTGACCACGCCGGCGTACGACCCTTGGGTATGATGGCGCTCCGGTCTTTTGACAAGGTCGAAGGCCAGGCCTTCATACCAAAGGTCGTATCGTCGTGCTCAAGTCGGGTTCAATAGGCGAAAGTGTTGAACAATCGTGTTTTAAGGGTCGTACCATCGTATTTAAGGGTCGTACCATGGTGCTTAAGGGTCATATCATCGCTCTTAAGTATCGTCCCCTCGTAGTTAAGGGTCGTTTAGTCGTGCTTAACAGGTTAAGAACAATGTTCCTCTCACTAAGTAACCACTGCCAGAAGACCCTCCCACCCAAGACATATGAACACTGAGCTGTTTATGCGTCTCGCAGATTTTCATATAATTATCCATATTGATTTTCCTCTACCGTTTGGGATGGAAGAAACTCCCGCACAGGTGTAAATCATTCCAGTGTTAATATGTTCTATACATTTTCAAATTGACACTTAACATTTAGAAAATTCTCTTTTGAGTACGAGCTGAGAATTCCTCTGGTCCCAATAGGTGAATGATGTCAGCTCACCCCCAATATTGGGCCTTGTGAAAAAGTATATATATATATATATATATATATATATATATATATATATATATATATATATATATATATATATGCGTTCAAGGTACGCCGTGGAATAGTCTTGTGGGGCTCGGCTGTGGGTTGTGGGCTCTGGTATCGGTACATTATACATGACAACTAGAGATTGGGTGTGTGCAAATGAGTCCATTGTTCGTTTGTTCCTGACGCTGTCTCGCTAAAGCTTAAAAGACAATTAGGCATATATATATATATATATATATATATATATATATATATATATATATTTTTTTTTTTTTTTTTTTTTTTTTTTTTTTTTTTTTTTTTTTTTTTTTTTTCATACTATTCGCCATTTCCCGCGATAGCGAGGTAGCGTTAAGAACAGAGGACTGGGCCTTTTTTGGAATATCCTCACCTGGCCCCCTCTGTTCCTTCTTTTGGAAAATTAAAAAAAAAAAAAAAAAAAAAAAAAAAAGAGAGAGGGGAGGATTTCCAGCCCCCCGCTCCCTCCCCTTTTAGTCGCCTTCTACGACACGCAGGGAATACGTGGGATGTATTCTTAATCCCCTATCCCCAGGGATAATATATATATATATATATATATATATATTGTGTGTGTATTTTGCAGTGTTCCATAAACGGTTGCACGTTTGAGCATAAAGCGAATCGTCTGAACTCTTTGCTCTAATCTCTCTCTCTCTCTCTCTCTCTCTCTCTCTCTCTCTCTCTCTCTCTCTCTCTCTCTCTCTCTCCAGTAAGACAACAAGGCCCGCTCCGGCTTACCCCGGCGTCTTGTGTCGCTACCTACCTAACCTACATGCCGTAGCACCATGGATCACCCACCACACGCCCATCTCCAGCCTCCCAGGACCGAGGAGGGTCCTCCTCACGCGTCGTCCATCCTTCTCTACCAACCACTTGAATCGTGGTGTCCATCACGCATCGTCTCCATCCAACAACCTTACACATCATACACTTCTGTTCGTCTCTCGTTGGTAGAATCCTTTTTCCTGTATAAAACGTGATATTTCATAAGTCTAGGGTATTATTTATTGTATTTATTTATAACTACCCCCCCCCCCGGACCATTTTCTATAAAGCAGTCCTCGTATTACCTTAGGACCTTCTTTAAGGTTCCTGCAGCCCAAGGCTGCGCTACTTACAGTTGCAAGGAAAGGCAGACTGGTTTTCCAGCGATATTGCCTCGCTGAAGTTATCTTTTCAGTCGGTGTTTAACCTCGTCCAGTCTAGGGTATGTATACACACACACACACACACACACACACACACACACACACACACACACACAGTTTTCCTTGATCTGGATCCTGAGCATCGAGGATCCGTCTACATCCCCAGTAGGATCGCCTCGGTATGTAGCAGGTTGCTGTATTGTGAGCGTCGGTGCATGATGTATCACATGGCGTCACACACGTCATCATCTCCCCAAGCACAAGCACTTGGGGTCCTGTGCTGGTGGAGTCTACTTGCTTGGCCACATCGTGTGGCCAGTGAACAACCCGCATCTCTGACGATTAGATTAGGATTATTTTCGTTTACATTTTTTTCTCTTTAATTTTCATTTTAGTTTATGATTATTGAGCATGTCGTAATTATAGAAGCCTTTTTTTTATTTACATTTTTTTTCGTATTTGCATATATTTTCTTCATGATCAGGAATAATGATCATGATGTTCCTTTTGTGGCTTTTTATATCTTACAACCATCCACCAATGTAAAAGAGGCATCTCGGCAAACTGGCCTCCGGCGCAGTAATAACCATTCTTGTTATCTGCGAGTAATATGTTTGCGTGGTAGACTGCGCAAAAGTAACAGGCAGACAATCGCTAAAGCAAATAGGCAGAATGGATTATCAATTTAGCCGTGCTAAGATGCATTGGAGGAGGAGGGGGTGTGTTAGGTGTGGAGGCAGGGGAGGGAAGGGGGTGTGGATGCAGGGGAGGGAAGGGGGTGTGGATGCAGGGGAGCGGGAGGGGGAGAGGATGCAGCAGCAGCAGCAGCAGACAAAGTCTTAATGACGCCCAGTGTTGCGTTTGTCGCCTCCCAGAGAGAGAAATTAACAATATTCATCTCTTAGAGAGTCTTTTCTCTCGTCGTTGTTACTCAAAACACATTATTTTTGTTTTTGTTTTGTTTACTTTTTGCTCTCTCGTGTTTGCTGTACTTGTTTTCTACCTTTTTTTTTTTTTTTTTGGCGACTCGTTCTGTATCATTTCTTCAGTAAAACGCTGTACGCTCGCAAAACGGGAGGGTGTGATTACGTGGGTTGTGTGAAGGTGGCCAGATCACGATGGGTCACGGGAATAGTCCGCTGGTGGACGTGTCCTTCCTTCGAGGACCCGATTTTCGAAATTGGGAGGAAAGAGGATATCTAAAGTGGATCTCAAAGTGAATCTCGTATTTCATTATGTTTTTGATTCACGAGTTGGTGTTTTATTCGTAAGTGATGTGAAGCATCTCTCTCTCTCTCTCTCTCTCTCTCTCTCTCTCTCTCTCTCTCTCTCTCTCTCTCTCTCTCTCTCTCTCTCTCTCTCTCTCTCTCGTGTGGTTGAGGGGGGGTGGTGGTGATTGGTTGGCGTTGTGTAAGTGGCGTGCCTGGTGTGACAGGGGTGCTTATTGCAACATATCCGCGTCCCCAGGCAAGGGTGTTACACATCGTAAATATGCTTCTGTTTTATTTTTGCCGTCGGACAATTAAATTATGCAAATTAACTCGCTTGGAACGTGTGCGAGGAGAGAAGCGTGTGCAAAGATCATACTCACAAGCCCAGAGGAACCTATCCAGGGAGGGAACCACCTCACACTCCAGCGGGCCGGGAGGGTAGCACCTCACCCTCCAGCAGGCGGGAGGGTAGCACCTCACACTCCAGCGGGCCGGGAGGGTAGCACCTCACCCTCCAGCAGGCCGGGAGGGTAGCACCTCACCCTCCAACAAGTAGGCTAGGAGCCATCTCACCCTTCAGCAGGCAGAGTAGGAGTAACCTCACCCTCGAGCAGTCCGGGCATGTTTCACCTCACCCTCAAGCAGAGCCTGGTAGGCTCCACCTTACCTTTCAGCAGGTAGGGCAGATTTTACCTCTCCCTCAAGCAGGCAGGGTATATTCCATCTCACCCTCTAGCAAGCAAGGCAAGTTCTACCTCACCCTCCATCAGGCAGGGCACAAGCCACCTCACTCTCCACCAGGCAGGACACAAGCCACCTCCCCCTCCATCAGGCAGGGCGCAAGTCACCTCACCCTCCACCAGGCAGGACACAAGCCACCTCCCCCTCCATCAGGCAGGGCACAAGCCACCTCACCCTCCATCAGGCAGGGCACAAGCCACCTCACCCTCCATCAGGCAGGACACAAGCCACCTCCCCCCCCACCAGGCAGGGTATAAGCCACCTCCCCCTCCACCAGGCAGGACACAAGCCACCTCCCCCTCCATCAGGCAGGACACAAGCCACCTCCCCCTCCACCAGGCAGGACACAAGCCACCTCCCCCTCCATCAGGCAGGGCACAAGCCACCTCACCCTCCACCAGGCAGGACACAAGCCACCTCCCCCTCCATCAGGCAGGACACAAGCCACCTCACCCTCCACCAGGCAGGACACAAGCCACCTCACCCTCCACCAGGCAGGACACAAGCCACCTCCCCCTCCACCAGGCAGGACACAAGCCACCTCCCCCTCCACCAGGCAGGACACAAGCCACCTCCCCCTCCATCAGGCAGGGCAGGAGCCAACTGACCACCATGCCCCAGGCAGTGCACGTCTATCATCTTAAGAGTGACGGGCTTTCTCCTCTCCCTTCTAATCTGAGAACAGAAAATACAGCATTAGGGTTTTAGATCTGTGCCCGACAAGAAGGACGGAGGAAGAATAAGAAGAGAGAAAGAAAGGAAAAAAAAAACTAAGCCTGTTAAAGGAAGACAGATTGCTTTAAGAACAAGGAGAAAACCACTGATTGATAAATTGCCTTGCAACTAGTCGTCCGCCCTGCAGTTCCCTAGTGCCGAGGAGGGTATTTTGTGGCTCAGCAGTTGAGGATGGAAGAAGCGAGCGAGGGCCTCGCAAATTGGATTATACATATATACATTTTTTTTCCCCTATTTCCACTGAATCTCTTGAGTACTCGACTGAGTTAAGTCGCACCGGAGGGAAGAGTTGTGATCAAACTTGCTCGTTTGTTTCCCTCTTTCCGTTCGTCTGGGTGTTGGTGGCGTGGGGGACACGTGGCTGCAGGTGTTCGCATGGACGACACTAGGCTGGTAAATTACGTGTCAACAAAACCCGGAAGCTTTTCGATGAAAAAATGAAGGTAAAAGATATATGTACACATGCCTACCTACCTACCTCCATGCCGTTAAAAACGTTACCCCTCGTTTTCCAACGGGCCCAGGACCCTGTTGGTCAGTCTGGGTCCACCTGTTACCCTCCTGTGACGATGCACTGCACCACCTACATGCTCTGTGCTCGCCTCCACCCACCACTGCTCGGTGCCCTTCACCCGCTCTCATCACCAGCTCACCTGTCACCTTCCTGTGCCTATGTGTTGTCCCCACCACACGATCTGTGCTTGATGCCACCTACCCCCTCCTGTGGTTCCTCCACCACACGATCTGTGCTTGATGCCACCTACCCCCTCCTGTGGTTCCTCCACCACACGATCTGTGCTTGCGTCCACCTACCCCTTCCTGTGGTTCCTCCACCACACGATCTGTGCTTGCGTCCACCTACCCTTTCCTGTGGTTCCTTCACCCACGCACTCACACAGACGCGTCATATGTCTACACTTAGACAGAGTATTATTAAACCTTGTGAAAACATCATAATACACGTACAGGACTAGAGCTGAAGTTTCGCCATTGTTTACCTGACGTTTCCAAGTCCTAACAGCTGTGTCTCCCACGGCAGGTGTTCCCATGGCTCTCCTCCCCCCTCCTCCTCCTCCTCCTAACCCATTGTTTACCAGTGTCCCTCCCACCTTCCCTCCCGGGACATCCCTCCCCCTCCACCCCACAGCCACATGACATACGCCAGCACGTCAGCCATCCATCAAGGTGTCGTCACCATCCTCCTCCTCCTCCTCCTCCTACCCGGTCACCCCAGCAGTGGTACCATTTATCCATCTTCCTCAGTCCTCTCCCCTTCATCCAGATCTTCTCCTCCAGAGTACACCTCTCCATCTTCCTCGTCCCTCTCCTCTCCAGAGAATTCTTCCTCCTGATCTTCCTATTCATTCACCACACACACACACACACACACACACACACACACACACACACACACACACACACACACACACAGGAGTTACCAAACTCTACCTGTAACTGTTTACTTCAAGAAATCACTATCGTCAGTGAACGGAAAGGAGTACAGTCTCATCTTGTCTCTTTTTCCGCTCGAAAGGAACCTTGACCATTTCCCTGTTTCTTCGTGGAGTGCAGCCCTGTGGCAGCAGCATTATAGCCTCGTTGAAAGGAGGTTTAGGGTTGTTTGGTGTATATAACCGATTATGAAGGTAAATATTTAATGCTGAGGAAGCAACAGAGTGTGTGTGTGTATGTGTGTGTGTGTGTAGCAGCAAGTGTTACGACATATCTGCCAGTGTAGACCACAGCGGGGCCGCTCTCATCACCACCACGGCGCCTCTCCTGGCTCTATGCTGCAACCTCTTTTGTCGTAAATTAATGATCCTCGAATGATTAATCTCAAGTTTCTTCTCCTTCCTTTGACGAGACGCCTCTCCACCTTCCGAGAATTCCAAGCACTCGAGGGCCCGCAGGACGACGTCGGCCTCGAGATCACCCTCCCCAAGTGTCGTGCGGGTGAGAGGGCAGAGTGCCTGCAGGCGTCAAGGAGAGCGCCCCAAGCGGTGACCCCTGATGTACTTGCCGTGACAGGAAAGTATTCTTCGTCTTCTGGAGACGCGTCGTCAGGTCGTACTCTCTGGAGAAGGCTTGGAAACCCCCACTCGTAGTGTTCGTTAACTCGGTCGGTTCAACAAGTTGGTAGGATGTGTATTGACTCTCAACGTCTTCTGCTTTCATATGTAAAAACCAAGATATATATATATATATATATATATATATATATATATATATATATATATATATATATATATATATATATATGAGAAAATTTACCTTTGCCATGCACAGCCTCGTCAAAGAACTTCTTATTCCAAAGGAGTCCCATCACTTCCCCTCCTACTGGAAGAAGTGCAGCAGGATCTCCTGGAAACGTGTCCTTTGGCACCTGTAGATGAACAGATAGTTACTGGGCTGCCAGCGTTTTGTTTCGTGTATGGGAATGTATATTTCTATGGTCTGGTCTGTATGTTCCATTACACAATTATTCTTTTAATGTTCAGTAGAAACAGTAGCGCATGCGACTTGTTCCTGACCAATAGCTTTGTTCTGGAGGTCCACTGTCATTGATCCAGGTAGCCCCAGCTGGCACTGGTGGCCCGAGGGAGTCCATGGTGGCATCAGTGGCCCGAGGGAGCCCATGGTGGCATCGGTGGCCCGAGGGAGGGGCCCAGTTTGGCGCCGGTGCCGTACACCGCAGGTGACCCACGACGGGAAAACGGTGTGTGGGGTTACGCCTCTTGTGTACCACTTGAGAAAAATGGATGAAAGACTTGCCATACCCTTAGCCAAGTTCACCCCCTTTTTATTTCTTTTTTGTAAAATAAACGCAGCATGGCTGTTTTTAATCCTTTCAAACAGGAGAATGCTTTTTAGAATTGCATTCCCAAACTTCTGCCACTTTCTGAGAAATGGCTTTTTATTAAAAGTTCTCACTCCTCTGGCCCGAGACAAAAGTGCAGTTCATAGTTGACGACGATAATGGAAATGGAGTGTACGTGTTGGCCGGACTCAGACCTGTCAGGTATTTAAATGTGTGTTTATGCCCGCCGCCTCCACCGCCACCACCGCATGACCTCCATCACCACCGACCCTCCTGAACTCATGCCTTTCTTCAGAGATGTGTTCTCCTGCTGCTGCTGCTGCTTCAGTTTCCGTGTGCTGTTTCTGCTGTTATCATAATGTCTTCCAATGCTGCTGATTCCGCTGTTACCGTTATTCGATCCCCGTTACTGCCGTTCTCCTGTTAGTTATCCCGAACTGCTTGTGTTCGCTATCCGCTGTTGGCTGTGTTCTGCACTAACAGGCTGTTATACCCAGAGGTCGTTACGTTGTGCTCACAGGGTCAGGTTAACGGCTGTACCATCTACTTAAGGGTCGTACGGTTGCGTTGTAGAAACGGGAGTACCTTTAAGACCCTCTGTGGCTTACCTGAGCCCATTTTCTTTGAAAAGCATTTTCTGTTCTCTGTTTGTCACAATTCATGGAACATTGTGTCAACTTCTTATTTACAATTCAGCTTCTCTTAAAAATGAACATTTTTCAACTTTCATGCTTTCCAGTTGGAGCTTTAGTCAGACTTTAATGAGAATAACTGGCCCAGTGACTTTTCGTAGGGTTGAGTAGCGTAGAAGAGTGTTAAAATCGTGGAGTGCGAGGCAGAAAGGCTCACAGCGCCTGAGCTTTACATAACTCCCACGTCTTTAAAAAGTACATTTTTCTTTAGAAATTCGGCACATTAACATGTCATTGGAGTTCCAGGGAAACGGTTTGGATGGGACGGTCTGGAAACCGGGGTAAACTCTGCCGGACCATTGACAAGTTAAGGTCATGCCATGAAGTGTCTGGAAGAAGAATAGAGCATGAGAGTGTACGTACGTGTCCAGTCCCCCTCCCTGCTACAGCTTTCATTGAGACTCTCCCGAGGGAGGGAGAGTCTTCAAGGCAAGTTGATATGAAAGTGACGTAATTACCCGTGCGCTGTGTGGCCCGGTGACCCTCCAGAACCCCCGTGCAGCATAAAGATCGCCAGCAGGAACCCCCCCCCCCCCCTCCCCCTACACCACAGCGGAAATGAAACCGGCAATATCCTGGACTTGGCGGCGGTTCCGCAAGGTGGTGGGCTGCGGCCCTCGCTGCTCGTCCTCCGGCCTCCCCGCCTGCAGGCAGGTTCTCCAGGATGTATGGTGTTCTGTGGGCGTTGCGGGAGGTGGTGGCGCGCTGGTGGGTGGTTGTAGTCGAGCTGCGGCCAGGCCTTACGGCCACGACGGTGGGTTTGCGGTGGTGCGCCAGTCAACTTGGAATGCAAGTAGCGCCAAGCAGGAGGATAATTTACATAACCGAGGTAGACCGGAGTTGGTTCTGCCATGCCTCAAGTGGATGATATAAAAACACTAAGAGAGGAGGTGCTGTAACTACGATAAGAGGCAGGTTGGTGCAGCTGGAAATGGAAGGCGGGTTGTGTAACCAATGGGGTAAGAGAGGGTGCTATAGCCAAACAGGAGGACACACACGGTGGATAACCACACTTGAGGGCAAACTAGTGTAGGGAGATCACAGGGATGTGGTGTAACCAAACACAAGAACGGATGATCCAGCCAAGTTAGAGAGTAAAGTTGTCTTCATCGTTGAACGCCAGGTTGAGCAACCTGACTAAAGTGTAGATGGTGTAACCAAACTCAAGGGCATGGCGTTCAAGTGAGTGCTGATGGTGTTCCCCGGCTGTAGGGCAGGTGTGCCTAGGGCCAGTAGACCGTGGGAACTGTCTAGAGGGCCAGTAGGCCATGGGAACTCTCTACAGCGCCCAGTAGGAACTCTCTACAGGGCTGGTAGGGTATGGGAACTCTCTACAGGGCTGGTAGGGTATGGGAACTCTCTACAGGGCTGGTAGGACATGGGAACTCTCTACAGGGCTGGTAGGGTATGGGAACTCTCTACAGGGCTGGTAGGGTATGGGAACTCTCTACAGGGCTGGTAGGGTATGGGAACTCTCCAAAGGACTAGCAGGGTGAGTGAACTCTTTTCAGAGACTGTAGACTGTATTATTATTATTATTATTATTATTATTATTATTATTATTATTATCATTATTATTATTATTATTATTATTATTATTATTATTATTATAATTATTATTATTATTATTATTATTATTATTATTATTATTATTATTATTATGATAATCATTATTATTATTGTTGTTGTTTTAGTGTTATTGTTGTTGCTGCAGTTGTTAGCATTATGATATGCTATGGTAGGTATACTGGTAGGGTCGTGGTAGAGGCTAGCATCATGGTATATTCTCCAGGGTCGTAATAGAGACTGACATTATGCTATTTTTCCTCACAGTGCAACACACACACACACAAAAAAAAAAATGTTACTGTGGTAATTATTTTAATGACACCCTGACAGTCTTGGTGACGTATCCTTTTATATCCCTCTCCCCTCCCCCCCCTTTTTTTTTTTTTTGTCATGACCTCAGGGAAGACATAAGCTGAGTGGTATCGTAAAGCTTTATTACCTAAAGCCGAGACATAAGCTTGGCTGGGTCGTAAAGGTTGGTTGACAGAATTCATATATTTTGAACTCCCTCAAGGTACTTCCTGTCCCCACTTTCGTTTCCTTTAGTACATTCATCTGCGTTCAATAGACCTTCAACGGTAATTATTTTCCTCTGAATAAATAAAAGATAGATATAAAAAAAAGATATAATTTCGCTACGTGCATCGCAGTCATGCATTAATTTTCATTGTCGTAATTGTTGAGGAGGAAATTTAGTTCATCACGAGTAATGAGTTGCATCTTCGTCTGCAGCGAACTGGACACAAATGATGAACAATTTCATCTCTTCAAGAGCCGGTTATATCCTTCAATTATCCTGTAAATATAGCGGAAAGTTTTTTAATTAATGACCAGGATGTTAAAAAAAGTCAATTATAGTAATAAGCGTATATATATATATATATATATATGTAGACCGACTGTACGACATTTGGGTATGATGGTGTGACCTTTGACCCCGATCTTTAAGGGTCAAGTCAAAGGTAACGTCTTCATACACCAAGAGTTCATTTCGTCGTACTTAAGTCGTGCTGTCCTATTAAGGATGTCGTGCTCAAGGGTCGCACCGTCGTGCTCAAGATGGAAACTCGTTCGTGATTTATTTTAGTCTTTTATCACAACAATTTAAGGGAAGCCAATCAGGAGCTTTAGGCTTGAACTGACCTGATTTAGGGGACGCGTCTGAAGGACCATCGCCGTAGGGCTGCAGGACGGACGTAGTAGCCTGTGTAGCCTGCAACGCCATCGTCGTGACCTGCAGTCTGCACTATTATTGCAACAACCTGGAGATGTGATGTGCAGAACCTTCTTCACGCTGCAGGACGTCACCAGTCATCATCATGGACCTGCAGGACGTCACCAGTCATCATCATGGACCTGCAGGACGTCACCAGTGATCATGGACCTGCAGACGTCACCAGTTATCATCATGGACCTGCAGGACGTCACCAGGCATTATCATGGACCTGCAGGACGTCACCAGTGATCATGGACCTGCAGGACGTCACCAGTTATCATCATGGACCTGCAGGACGTCACCAGGCATTATCATGGACCTGCAGGACGTCACCAGTGATCATGGACCTGCAGGACGTCACCAGGCATCATCATGGACCTGCAGGACATCACCAGTGATCATGGACCTGCAGGACGTCACCAGGCATCATCATGGACCTGTAGGACGTCACCAGTGATCATGGACCTGCAGGATGTCACCAGGCATCATCATGGACCTGCAGGATGTCACCAGGCATCATCATGGACCTGCAGGACGTCACCAGTGATCATGGACCTGCAGGACGTCACCAGGCATCATCATGGACCTGCAGGACATCACCAGTCATCATCATGGACCTGCAGGACGTCACCAGGCATCATCATGGACCTGCAGGACATCACCAGTCATCATCATGGACCTGCAGGACGTCACCAGGCATCATCATGGACCTGCAGGACATCACCAGTCATCATCATGGACCTGTAGGACGTCACCAGTGATCATGGACCTGCAGGACGTCACCAGGCATCATCATGGACCTGCAGGACATCACCAGTCATCATCATGGACCTGCAGGACGTCACCAGTGATCATGGACCTGCAGGACGTCACCAGGCATCATCATGGACCTGTAGGACGTCACCAGTGATCATGGACCTGCAGGATGTCACCAGGCATCATCATGGACCTGCAGGACGTCACCAGTGATCATGGACCTGCAGGACCTCATTAATCCTTCACCCAGCACGGGTCGCGCCTGGCCACTGGGCCCGGCGCGGACTGGTAGCGCCATAAACAGCGAATAACGCACATCGAGCGGCCGATGCGACAGGCAAATGCCCGGGCAATTGGAGTTTTATGACGCGGGAGTTTCCTGTAGGACGGGCTGTGTTCAGGAGACTTCCGCCCCTCTTGATATCCCCCGCCGCCTCCGCCTCCGCCTCCTCCTCCTCCTCTCGCGCCGGTTTAACTCCTTCCCACCCAACTCAACCCGTCCGCAGCTGCAGATTGGCGGGGCTGGTGTGTCGGAGGATGTGAGAAATAAGAACACCCTCGTCCACGTAGTGGTTAGGGAGGAAATAAGACGTGATGGAAATGACTCGGTAATATGCGCTACGATAGAACGCTCTGTCATTACGATTTGGGAGCATTGTAAATTTGCCCCTGATATATACAATGATAACGAATAACTGTATCCAGACTGTATCGTTAATGCACGGTGGATGTTTGATGTACGAGATTCTAGAGTATTTTGATGATACACTTTTATATTCTTTTTTTTTATTAGTGCTAACTGGCGTTGAGTCATCTTAACAGAACTGCGTGCGATATGGGGCTTGATAACTTTTCCAGACGTGTATTAGTATTATTCCTATTGCACGATGGGTATTATTAGAAGGCAGTCTGATTCTAGTTGAGAATGCTGATCACAACTGGAGATGTAAATTTGATGCAAATTAGCATTAGCAATAATCATGAATAGCTGCGGAAGTGTATACAGTTTCTTCATCACTTATTCATGTTATCTACGGACGAACAAAAGAAAATTGCTTTATAAGCAACTTCTGCCAAGGCTAACAGACCCCTCCCTTGAATGCAGCACGAGTGGAGTGTGTGTGTGTGTGTGTGTGTGTGTGTGACGGGGGAAAAAGGCTCACAATCTGCTTGGTCCCGTTTAGGGCCCAGAGTTGAGTGTCCTGGTTCACGGTAGTTCTATTATAACAAGGACAGCCCTTAAAACGCAAGGGTACATCCCTAAAACATGGCGGTACCCTCGTCCCTTAAAACGTAACGGTACAGCCCTTAAAACGCAAGGGTACATCCCTTAAACATGGCGGTACCCTCGTCCCTCAAAACGTAACGGTACAGCCCTTAAAACGCAAGGGTACATCCCTTAAACATGGCGGTACCCTCGTCCCTTAAAACGTAACGGTACAGCCCTTAAAAACATGACGGTATACAACCCTTAGAAACTCAGATAAGGCCCTTAGGTGCAACGGTACAAACCTTGAGTATGGCGGGCTGGCCTTTTGAACTGACCCTTTAAAAAAAAAAAAAAAATAAGGCAATGTCGTTGTACCCAAGGGTCGTTATTGCCGTAATCAGGTGGTTTATATCGACAGTAAAAGCAAACATAAAAGATAGTCACGAAGACGCAAATCACAGTATTTTGTAAAGATATCTTCAGCAAGTGTGTTACGATCCGTAAATGATTTTGTTTTCTTCTTCCATACGTTCTTACACATATCATCTCCGTTGTTGAGAACTCGTCTTGCAAGCACACAGTTGGCTGCCAGTCAGGTGGCACACACACACACACACACACACACACACACACACGTTTTTTTTTTCAAATTCATTTCTTTCAGCTTGAGTGTTAGACGGCAGAATAACACCTTGTATATATATTTTGCGTAAACTCTCCTTAAATTTAAACATGATTTAAGTTCATTTCTTTTTAAGTTCACAAGGAATTTTGCCTTCTTACTTTCGTGTTCGAAATCATAGATACACGAACACCCTTCCCTTCTCCTTTGCCTTTGTTTGCGGTGGATTGAAGTTTCCCCCTGAAACGGCCGTGGAGAAGTTACCCGCAAACAACAAGTAAGCACAACAAAGGTGTGGAGAAGTTTGGCGGGAGCAGACATACTTCTCCCGAAGTTGCTCGACAGTTTAGACCAAGGGGGAAGCAAAACTCTGTCACAGGCAGGAGGAGATGGTGAGGAGAACCGCCCCTCACCTCCCGCGCCCTCCAGGTCTCGTTGGGTCTCTCTCTCTCTCTCTCTCTCTCTCTCTCTCTCTCTCTCTCTCTCTCTCTCTCTCTCTCTCTCTCTCTCTCTCTCTCTCCTCCGTCAGATCTCTCCGCGTCAGTGTCCTCAAAGGTCTTCAAGTTCACGTCATTGAAATAAAAAAAAATGTCCCCAAGTGCCTGTCTTCAAAGGACATCAAGTGGATGTCTTCAAACATTCCCGGTAGGAGAGAGAGAGAAGGAGGAGGAGGAGGAGGAGGAGGGGCGGCTTGCTGGGGGTCAGGCAGGCAGGCAGGCCATGCACGTAAAAAAAAAAAAAGTAGCAGGTACTGCATGTCTTTGACAAAGATTACACGCCCACGTCTGTAAGGATCTCCAAACACAGACGTCGCGTGTGTGTTCGTGGGAGGAGTGGGAGTACGTCCAGTGCATGACGTTATGGCATCAAGCTCGCATATACATATATATATATATATATATATATATATATATATATATATATATATATATATATATATATATATAGTGGCGTATCCCACACTGTACTGGCGATACAGCGTCTGCCATGCTTCTCACGAAGCAACACCCCCGCCTCACAGCTGCTCTACACCTTATGCACAGACATGGTATACTCAATGCATAGTCTAGAGACAACTTTTACTTCGTTTGCGTTTTGGAGACACTTACACTTTCTATCTACGTTAGAGACGCACTTTGTCTACACTTTAGAAACAGTCGCACTTTGCCTGTACTTTAGAAACACTTGCACTTTGTCTACACTTTATGGTTACTCGCATTATTAGCAGTCCAGGTTCCTCCAACAGAAGTTTTATTGATAAGTCATGTAGAATCGTGTAGTAAAGGCAATTTTGAGGTTAAGGTAAGGGCCATAAAGACTGCCATACACGGTTTTGATATAATTGTTGGAACGGAATACATTGACAACTACAGTCAGGACGTCAGAGTAAATCACTACGTTTATGCGTAGATTTATTCTATTATGTTTTAAGGAAGAAAACAAGGGTCTGGGACACTTGATTTATTCTGAATTGATGGTTGACGACGGTTTGATTTATATGGGGAAAATAATGTTGTCTCTAGACAGATACACTGTTCCTGGAACATCAGAAACGCAAGCTAGTAATAATGCTACCTAGTTTTGTCTGGATGCCTCTTTGAAAATTCTCTCGTGTTTATATTTCCCATCGCCGGCCATAGTCCTCATTCAGAAGTACGTGTTATTGCGTTGTGAGAAAATCCTGTACAAGTTAGTGCGTATGATTGAAGGAGACAGCGCTATTGTTATTGTAATTCCTAGGACTACCGTCTATAGAGCGCTCCTTAATGAAGAAAAATAAAAAGATAATGGTATTCCTAATGGCCACACAGCAGTGGTGGCGGGCTTATGGAACTTGATGTAGAATTTGTATTCAGTGGTGTTGCCCCCTGGCTTTAACCAGTGGGAAGAAACATGCGATTTCAGTTCATGAGTGAGATGTTCCATGTGTCTTTAATTCACATGTTTAATCCATATAACTAACATTTGATCGTGGTTTCCCTCATGCATAGCCGCTGTGCCCTTCAAAACCTGGTCATCTGATCTTAAAAGGTAGTTTAGCAATCTGTTTATACGAATTATTCCCAATTATAATTTTGTGGGCAGAATAGCTAATCATATATGAGGTGGAGATGGACAGCTAGATATAACTTGGAGGCCCAAAAGAAGAATGACAGATCATGGAGGATAGAAATTGATGTGTTGCACAGGAATCTGTATATTTTGAAACAGTCCTTTGTTGACTGAGGATTGGTCGTGGTATGCCGACCCATACACACGTAATGGATGGGAGACGTGCCACAGTGTGTGACACCTGGGATTGCTACATTACTATGGAACATCCACTAGCGGAATGGCAAGAGTCAAGTGTGAATTGTATGTATGATAACACTGGATGAAATATAAAAGTGCTTGAAATAAAAACTGTGGCTGTAATGCTAATGTGAGTAATTTCATCAACTTTTTAAATGAAGCTAAAAATAGGGTATTCTAAGCAGGTTTTTTTTTTTCAGGATTTTAGATATATTTAACAGCGATATAAATCGCTGAATAGCCATATAGGATCTAGCGGTTTTTGAAGTCCCCATACTCACTCACTGAGGTTTTCAGACTCATCGTTTTATGTATTTAGTAAACGGCTCTTATGCCGCGTGTGCCATTGGATAATGTAGAAATAAAAAAATGGGAGGATGAAGCCAGTCTATCGTCCACATTAGAAATAGAGACATCAGAGGAAGGGAGGGAGGGGGAAAATATTGCTAGTTGTAACCATGATTTTGGCTACATCTCGCGTGAGGTTCTGGGAAGAGGGTCGTGGTGGCTATTAAGGTATTCGTTCCATGTAATTTATAATGTCATATTATCGGTGAAGTTGTCATAGGAGAGATATTCAGAGGAATTCATAATAATGAGTAGGAACCAATACGAGACGTGATATACACGCACGACACAGCCATTTTTGTAGGTATATACGTACATGGTCGAGGCGATGTGTACCCAAAGTGTATATTCTTCGTATTTTTGCAGTTACAGATTGTGATGTCCCAGTCATTCGAGGATTATTATTTGCACCATAATAGCTTCTTCTTTTTTTTAAGGATTTTGGTTTTATGTAAATAACTTGAGCCAAACCTATTTTTATACTTTCAGTATTTTATTTTGCTTTCTTAAGATTTTAGCTCATATGCCAAAGATGTTGTTTTCGGGCCACCCACAAGCACTGGGCTCGCCTGTAGAAGTATTTCATATTCTATCGTTTGCTTACGTTTGTAACAAAAGTGTTAGTCTGGCGAACAAGATATCATTAAAATAAGATTTTCTTTGGTTGGGTAAAATTGGAGGAGTGCACAATATATGTTAACCTTTAAGGTCACCTTTATGATAATAATAATGATAATGATGATGATATGATGATAATCATAATAATGATAACAATAATAATAATGATAATAATCTGATGATGATGATGATAATAATTATAATAGTAATAATAATAATAATAATAATAATAATAATAATAATAATAATAATAAAAGTAATGATAATGATAATGATGAAATAATGCTGAGTAAGATAACTAATACTGTATTGATATAGGTAGGGATGATAGCAGTATGGGAGGAAGACTTTGAGAGGAATATTGGATAACGATTAGCCGGCTGGTTGAGGTGCAGGGCAGACAGACGGGGCGCCATGCCCGTAATTGTGGTTCCGGTGGAATGAGGCTGCGGAATATGGAACGGAAATTGCGTAAGTCTGGAAGGTCTGGAAGGTGACTTAGTTCCAGGGCCATCTGGACGGAGGGGGGCCATACCTTACCCAAGGACAGCTCCAGCCTTCCAGTAGCGTCTGGAATATTTTTGTATTGTCTTGTATGGTCAAGTATACGACTGAGCAACGCGATATATATATATATATATATATATATATATATATATATATATATATATATATATATATATATATTTAGTTCCAAATGACACAACAGATCCTGTTTCAGCTGTGGAACGTCTTTAAATGTACGGTGATATTGGTTTCCTTCAGGACTTAATATCATATATATTTTTTTTTCAAGGGTAGTAATTACTCCCCAGACTTCTTGTGATGTCGGATTAAGCGAAGATGACAATCTGGGGTTTGTCCCTGGACCCCCAAGACTGTGAGAGCTTAGCCAGTGTGTGTGTGTGTGTCGGGGGTGAGGCTCCCTTGGATCCCGGGGAGGAGATCCAGCAACACCAGGCTCTCTCTCTCTCTCTCTCTCTCTCTCTCTCTCTCTCTCTCTCTCTCTCTCTCTCTCTCTCTCTCAGTTTGATGGCTTCGTCTGGATCACACGATTCAGCTGTCTTGTTCCTCCTCCTCCTCCTCCTCCTCCTTCTCCTCCTCCTCCTCGTCCAGGCTCGGAGTTGTCGTCTCCTGCGACCAGCAGCTGGAGGCATTCGTGAGGAGGAATGGTGTGGAGAGAGAGAGAGAGACAGGGAGGGGAGGAGTAGTCATTACTGCGTAAATGGCCGTTTGTCATCATTTCGGTCCGTTGCAGAGTGCGAACTAGCAGCCTCCGATGATGACCCGCGAGATCGTCTGAGTGACCGGATAAGCTATAGCCTACGGAGCCACCAGTTCTCAGAGCGGATTTTACTAAGCCGACGACCTCTTCTGTTCTTGCAAGTACCAAGACACTTATCGTCTTCCTAGGTTTGCCGATCATACAACATAGTGTGAGACATAACGATAAACAGGGACTTACTTCCTATTACACATGGAGGTGTTTACGGTGGGCCTGCGCAGACCTTCGAACAAGTCACAGTGAGGTGGTTTCATCGCACGACAGTGTGTCGTTAATTACCCGCCAGGTCGTGGGCAGAGCGGTCACCTACGGTGGCGTGGGTCTGGGAGAGGGGGATTGAAAACCCTTCAACCACGCCACCGTTTTGCAATTGCGTCTCGCCTGAGCCCGAACTGATGATGGGCCAACGGCGCCCGATCCCGACACCGCCCAGAGATGTCGCTTGCTCGTCCCTGACGCTGTCTCTCGTTGTGGTTTTGAGATCGTTAGGTTTTGTTGATGTAGATTCGCCAGGTCCTGTTGTTGAAAGATCCGTCAGGTTTTAGTGGTATGAGATTCGCTAGATCCTACTGCTGAAGATTCGTCAGGTTTTTTAAGTGGGATGAGATTCGCCAGGTGTTGGAGATTCGCGTGGTTTTTAGTGGTTTTATGCTCGCCAGGTCTCCTCGTTGTTGTTGATTAAGACCCAGTAGACCTTCAGTTGTTTATGACTTGCCAGTTCTTCAGTCGACTGGCCAGATCTCGTTCAGTATATCTGCTGTATTCATTTACGTCTAAATTCTTCTATTTCTCGCAGTTGTGTGTATCCTTAACTGTCTGATTTCTATTAGGATTATCTTTATCCATAAAGTAATGTGTACAAACACAGAGTTAAGTGGGTAATTTACCTAAAACAAGGTAAGGTCTATAAACACATGGGTAAGTGGTGTAGTTTACTACAGCAACGTAAGGTATACAAACACATGGGTAAGTGGGTAGTTTACTACAGCATCGTAAGGTATACAAACATATGGGTAAGTGGGTAGTTTACTACAGCAACGTAAGGTATACAAACACATGGGTAAGTGGGTAGTTTACTACAGCATCGTAAGGTATACAAACATATGGGTAAGTGGGTAGTTTACTACAGGAAGGTAAGGTGTACAAACACATGGGTAAGTGGGTAGTCTGCCTACAGCAAGTAAGGGGGGGGGGTTTTTTTTAAGGAAAAAACCCCTGGGGGGTAGTTTTAAAAATTTTTTAAAAAAAGGGGTGGGGTTTTTTTTTTAAAAAAGGGGGGTTCCCTTTTGGGGGGGGTTTAAAGGGGAAAATTTTTTTAAAAAAGGGTAAATTGGGGGGGGAAAAAAAAAGGGTTTAAAAAAGGGGGGGGGGGAAAATTTTGGGGGGAAGGGAAAAAAAGGGGGGGGGGGGTTTTTTTTGGGGGGGGGGGAAACCCCGGGGGGGGGGCCCCCCGGCCCTTTTAAAAAAAATGGGAAATGGGTTTTTTCCCAAAAAGGGGGTTTAAAAAAGGGAAATTTTTTTAAAAAATTTTTTTTTTTTGGGGGGGGGGTTTTTTTTTAAAAAAAAAAAATGGGTTTTTTAATTTTTTTAAAAAAAAAATTCCAAAAAGGGTTTGGGGGTTTTTTTTTAAAAAAAAAAAAATTTTAAAAAAAGGGAAAGGGGGGTTTTTTAAAAAAAAAAAAAAAGGGGGTTTTCGGAAAAAATAAAAATAAATTAAAAAGGGGGGGTTTTAAAAAAAATTTAAAACCTTTTAAAAGGGGGGGAAAGGGGAAAAAAGGGGGAAAAAAAAAAATTTTAAAAAAAATTTTTTTTTTTTTTTTTTAGGTTTTTTTAAAATTTTTTTTTTTTTTTTTCCCTTTTTTTTAAAAAAGGGGGGGGGTTTTTTTTTTTAAAAGGCCAGGTGAGGATATTCCCTCAAAGGCCCAGTCCTCTGTTCTTAACGCTACCTCGCTATCGCGGGAAATGGCGAATAGTATGAAAAAAAAAAAAAAATGTGTGTGTGTGTGTGTGTGTGTGTTTTACCAAATGGCGTCCTACTTCGTCTCTTCGATGTATATCAACTGACTGTTATATTTCTCTCTTGTGTCTCCCCTGATGATGTGATTATTACATGATAGTGCACTTGGGAACTTTTCGTATTTCATTTTCCCCGTGGACTCATAGGAATATATATATATATATATATATATATATATATATATATATATATATATATATATATATATATATAATATATATATATATATTCAGGTTTTACTGTTCATTTGCATATACCGTTATGCAGGTCAGCACTAGTTATGATGGCATTAGGAT